>NC_132791.1:91210000-91500000 GCF_048418805.1 Vulpes vulpes | reverse complement strand
ATAAATACCTTTTGATGGGACACAGGGTCACCTTGCAGGGGGGTGGGGGTGCACAGCCACTGGGATGGAGGGGCCGACCTGAGCAGCTGCAACCAACTCACTGATGACCAGTGCTGAGCAAAACCTCGGAAGTCTCGGGGAGCCTGGGAGCGTCCTGGGAGGCCCGGGGTCCCCGAGCCTGACCCGGGGCGGCCGCAGCTCCGACCGGGGGGCACGGGCCGGCCAGCCCGACTCCTGCGCGGCGCGGGGCGCGGGGCGCGGGGCGCGGGGTGCAGGCCGGGCCCGTCAGATCGCATCTGCCACCGGCCGGCTGTGCTTCGTGGAACCGTCAGCCCTCATTTGCGTCTAGCTCTTGTGCCCTGCCCGCCTGTAAACCAGGCCGGCTGGGGCTTGTCTGCCTCGGCGCCCCCCCACCCCTCACCCTCCACCCCGTGCACCCGGAGACCTCCCAGCCAGACGCGCTGGGGTGCAGGGGGCCCCCCGGGCACGCACGAGTTGCAGCTTCCAGGCCGCAGCTCCAGTGCTTCCCCCCCACCCTCCCAGGAAGTCCCAAAGCCAGGGCACCCTGCGCTGACAGCGCTAGGGCCTCCTTTACGGGAACCTACCTTCGGGTGCCCACACCTCCTGGCATGGCACGTCTCTTCCATGAGATTAATCTAGGTGTTGCTCATGTGAACAACTGTTTTGGTTTGGTTTGGTTTGGTTTTGTGTGTGTGTGTGTGTTTTCCATCAGACTAGACTAGCTCAGCAGATCCATCCTGTTGAGGAGGAGGGGGTGGTAGTGATTGTTTCAGTTGTTTCACTGCTCCTGGGCTTTGCTTGGATCAGCCAAAAAAAAAAAAAAAAAAAACACCATGGCTTAGAAATACTGTCAATCTGGTCCACCTCCAGGAACCTAATCATGCCTGAATTGCTCGGAGGAGTGAACTGATGGTAAACAGGAGCAGGTATGTTGGCTTCTCTTCGCCTCCACTTCGGCCCTAGTGTTGCCTTTACAATAAAGCAAAAGACTGTTCTGAAGGAACATCATCTCAATGATAAAAGGCAAAGGGTGTTATTGAAGCCGTTTTCCTTGGCAAGTGGCATAAAGGTAATATTTAGTATTCACCACACTGAGTTCTCCTAGCCAGCTGCTCTGTCCCTGTTAAGACTTTCATTTATGCAGCTTGAGCTGGAACCTTTTTTGTTACCCCAGTCTATTACTTTGTCTATTTAAGGGATAACAGCCAAAGTGAAACAGCTTGCAATTTGCACCTGTCTGCTCTAAGCATTCCGTGTTAGATTATGGGGTGAGCAAACTCTTCATTGCTAATGAGAACAAGACCGGGTGGGGCTAAATGCACTTTTGTTGGGGGGGCTCACAGGATATTTTAGTATGGTTCCCCTCCTTTCTTGAATAATCTGATAGGGACCTCCCTATTCTCCTGGTTTTGAATTCCTAGAGTAAAAAGAATATATACATTTCAAAAAAAAAAAAAAGTAAAAAAAAAATGTAGTTACAGTCATCTATTCATTAAGACGATTTTAAATGTCACGTAACCAAGAATTGAATCAATGTTCAGTCTGAGTTGCCTCAGATGGGAAAGAAAAAAATTAAATGCTAGTTTATCCCCAAGTTGTCCTAAGCCCTAAATACCTCGAGAGACCTTTAATTTGTCAAAGTGGCCATGAAAAAAAAAAAGTTGATCAAAAAATTTTGGACGTTACAGAAACTGGACTGGTTTTGGAAATAATATCAAGTGCCGCAAAGTGAACCAGTGTTCCCCGCTTACGTTACCTTTGAAAATGTAATTGGATGGAAAATAAAAAGTCAAGTGACTGAGTTCAAAATCATACATAGAGAGACGTCTGTGTGATATCATCACGTGAGTCACAGAGCACATTCTCTGCAAATGCAGAAGTGTCAGCACACTATTCTCTCCGACCTCTTCTGGAAGCCCTCTGCACCCCCCTTAGCTTTGAAGAGTGACACCCTTCACTCTTCAAATAAAATAAATAATGCCATCTATTTTGAAAGAGTTCAAACTGGAGGGTATTATGCTGAGTGAAATGAGTCAATCGGAGAAGGACAAACATTATATGGTCTCATTCATTTGGGGAATATAAATAATAGTGAAAGGGAATAGAAGGGAAGGGAGAAGAAATGGGTAGGAAATATCAGAAAGGGAGACAGAACATGAAGACTCCTGACTCTGGGAAACGAACTAGGGGTGGTAGAAAGGGAGGAGGGTGGGGGGTGAGGGTGAATGGGTGACAGGCACTGAGGGGGGCACTTGACGGGATGAGCACTGGGTGTTATTCTCTATGTTGTTGGCAAATTGGACACCAACAAAAAATAAATTTATTATTAAAATAAATAAATAAATAAATAAATAAATAAATAAATAAATTCATTGTGATGAAAGAACTTTAGGTAAAGCTTATAACATTTTCCCAAACCTTATGTACGTAAAAAAAAAAACAAAAAAAGTCATAATGATGGTGTTTGGTAATTTATCAAAATTATCTTTGAAGATTATCCGAAATTTAGAAATATATATATACAGGTATATTTTATATATATAAAATGCATACTGAATATACATATAATATATACTGAATATACCCACATAAACAGAAGGTATACCGAACGTGTATATATAAATGGAATATATGTGTGTGTATATATTCTGTTAATATGCTGCTAATCAAAGGGTTCGTGCTACGTTTGGATTCCAGCTATCTCTCACATGCTAAGTGCTATGGTGAAATGGTAACTGCTACGGTGACACGTTTACTGACGTCCAGGTGGTCACAAGTACGGTCTCCCTGGTAGTTTCTCAAGGTGACAGTGGCTGTTGGCCCACATGTCGCCTGACAGCTAAGGCCCCTGCTCATCAGTGCCGGACCCTCTCACACGCCTGTAGGAGTCCTGCCAGCCACTGCCGAGCCTGGGTAGGTCAAAGGGTTGAGCCATGTGTAATTCAGAACAGAGGAGGTCCCACGGTCACTCCACAAAAACAATTACACTACTTATTTCGCTCTAGCCCTTGCCCAAAACTCACAAGCCTCAGAGTTTCAGGCGGCCAATCTAATTCTGCCCCTGGGCGATGAGCCACATGAAAATATGTGGTGCTGTGTTTATAAATCTAATCAAAAATAGAAACAGTGGACAGGCACAGTCAGGTCCTCCTATGGATCATGGGAATCCTTGGAAGTTCTGAAGGCACTTTTGTTTAACTTCTGCAGACTCTCTTTTGCTGTTACACTCGTTAATCATCCTCTTTACTCGTGAGTGCTACAAAGGAGGCCACATTTCTCCTCACTTCTCTCCTTTTCGTCTGTGGATAATATCATGAAAAATAAAGCTTAAAAGGCTGCTTTTAGAGGAAAAAAAATCAAAGAGGGAACCACTGTATTATCCATCTTACCTCTATGTCCATGTTCTCGGCTCCTTGCCCTTGGCAGTGCACAGATTTAAATCCAGTCCCTCTAAAAAAGAAAAATAATATTTAGAAACTGGAATACATTGGTCTGACCATAAGATAGATACAGCAATTTGGGCCCGAAGAGCTATGATGCTGCTTAATGGCTCCAAAAACTCTCAGCGTCAAGTCACCAGGATGGGATTTGGGGTCCTGTTTTTACTGGGGCTGTTCTCCTTTGCTCGAGCCAGACTCCGAATAAATGGAGAGTCCATGAATATTCACAAAATGTTTTTCAAAGGTGATGTCTAGGAAAAATTCAGACTTGATCAATACAGCCTAAATTTCAAGCTTGATGCCCAAAAGGTGACTAATTTTCAGACTACACTGAAAGGTGCTAAAAATTCTCTGTTGATGCTTGAGTTAACTTTATTACATTATCTTTTTAAAAACAGGATCCAGGTTTGCAACTGTCCTAAATGGACAATACCTGATAAAGTCCGTGATAAATATGTGCACTTGGGGACCAAGGAGATGAGATTCTGAGGGCTTCATTCAGCAAAGACATGCACTACACAAATTCTCATGAAAGGAGATGTGTTTTGAACACTCTTAAAACTCCTTAGATGTTAATTTGAATTAAAATATGTTATTACAAATAGAGAACGCAAACTCCAAAAACAGAAGAAAGCCACAACCCAAACAAACCAAAACTTAGACGCTCAGAACTGGCAGCACAAAAGAAAAGTTCTCTCCTGACATGCATCGTGGGAGTCTGAACACCCCCAGAAAACTGAGCCGAAAAGTTTAAAAGACAAATATACGATAAAAGTAAATACACAAAGGAAAATTCAGGTAACTCTTTTGGGTTGCAAATGAGGATAAATGTAATGTTCAAACAATCTGGTAAAATAACTGTCTGGAAACTGAAAAAAAAAAAACCCACAAAACAAAAATTCCTTAGAGTCATGTGATAAGTCACCAAATTTAATCTGCAAGCTATTACATTGGATATCATTTCGAGTGATAAAAATCCTACACTAGAATACAGTCCAGGACCAGATGACTATATAATATGTGAGAATAATAAGAAATGGGAATTTTTTCTAATGAGGAAGGAATACAGACCTAGCATTTATTAGATTATTATAAGCATTCACCAAAGGAGCCTTTTCAACTTGGAGTTTGCCCTTTCAAAATGGTTATCTGCACTTGGCAGTAAAACAAAGTATGTCACGTATGAATGACATATGTAACGCATTTGTATATGTACCACAATTATTTTTTGAGACACATTTATTTTTATTTGGACTTCTCACAGTTTTAAAAAGTCATCTCACCACGTGTGTAGGAGCTCTCATATGACTAAGAGTGTTGAAAAATGAAAGATTCTAATCCTTCTCGTGTTAATTTTAAAACTTACTTTTTTTTATGTATGAGTAACATCGGAGATTCAAAGATTATATTGATTACTTCCTAAAATAAGGAGAATGCATATAGAATTTTTTCAAAGGAAAAAAGTCGACATCAAAATGAGAAAATCTGAGCCAAACACTTGCTTGTGTTTTTTTTTGTTTTGTTTTGTTTTTTTGGTTTTTTGGTTTATTCTAATAGCTAATATGTGTCTTTAAAATATCTTTAATTTGTAAAGTGAGAAAATCTGAGCCAATTAGCAGAAGTTGAGGTTTGACTTGCTTGTGTTTTTTTTGGTTTTTTGGTTTTTTGGTTTTTTGGTTTTTTCCACGGCACAGTGACAAAAGAGTAATCCCAAGGCACGCATTTCTGGGAAGATCTGTGAAGAGGGAATCAGTCTTCTTTGGGTAACTTAACTTCATATTATTCTAATAGCTAATATGTGTCTTTAAAATATCTGTAATTTGTAAAGTGACTCACTTATGGCCATCATGAATTTATTTTGCAGACCTGTAATCCAAAACGTACAAGCCACAAAACACAGGGTGCCTCTCTGCAAATCAATACAGTGCTCAGAAAACTTGCCCATAAGGCAGCCCACTTCTGTCCCTACACAGAAGCCTGCATTTTAGATAGACATCTTCACACACAGATACTTAGAACGCAGTATTTATTAGTCCAGCAAGACTCCATAAAATTTATGAAATAGGGTCAGAATCCTTTCATTCTCCCATGCAAATTAGGTAGTTAAATCTGGAAAGTCTTTGATAGAACCAAGTGGTGTATCACTTAAAAAGCAGCTCTCTCTGGAGATCAACTGTATATTCCCCCGTCTCATGAACAAAGGGTATGGCCTAGAACTCCTCCCTGCTAGAGAATCTCTGGGAGCTTAGACCAGGCGTTATTTGCAATCAAAAGCCCTAGCTTCCATGTATCTACAAGCTGAAATTTGGGATCCCTTACGGTTGGGTCAGATCCCTTACAACCTGCAGAATGGAGGTAATGAAGAACAATCCACCCACCCTGAGCCAGACAACTATCAGTGGGCATGTGACCAGGCTATGGGACATAAAAAAGACGTGGGCAAGGTGTCATTTCTGATCCAAATACTGACACACGGATGTGTGTGCCCTGTGCAATTCGTAGGAATTTAATTGGAAGCCCTCCAAAGGGGAAAGGAATTGTTAACAGGACGAAAATGATCCTTCAGTTGCTAAGGGCTGTGACAAGGAGGGTGGATGGAGGCACGGGGGTGAGGCCAGTTCCAGCGGCCAGCGGTGCCGAATCAGTGAGAAAGATGCAGGGGCAGCAGAGCGGACTTGGAGGAACGGGCAGTGTTCAGAGCCGAATAGAAAAGGAGGGGCAAAAGAACTCTATGAGCTCGGGATGGCAACAACAGTGAGAATAAGTTCGTAAAACAACAAGCAGAAGCTGCCAGCAAATAATCATTTCAACGAGGCCGTGATTAATGAGCAGCCACCGCACCCCCTAAAATACTGATCACTTGTGGAAGTGACAAAATATGGAGCCAATCAGAGAACTGATGTATGTGCTTAACTGTCTGCATGTCTACATTCTCAAGAAAGGCCAAAAATAGCTTCCTTTGCAAAAGAAAAGGGAACCAAATAGCAGTTATAAATACTATGCATGTGCCAGAAACCTTGGTTTGGGCCTTTTAGGGATGTTGGATTTAATGATCTAACAGGCACCTGAATTCTCACCATGGCTACAAATGTGGACCATCGTGGGGCCTGTGAGCTGGCGTGCAAGTGGACTGCCACAGCACTCGTGGCTTAAAAGCCAGTCTCAAAAATTGCAAGCAGGTCGATAATTGCAATATAACCTGCTTGCAGGTACCGTGTGGACCACATTCTGTTGAGCCTAGGTTAGTAATCACCGCTGATTTGTAGAGTCACTTGTTTTTTTTTTGGGGGGGGGTTGTTTGTTTTAAGGCTGATTTTAAAATGGCTTTCCCTGAAATGGTTGACCTTGTATTGCAAATTAAATCCTGGAATTGCCAAATCTCTGACAACTGGTTCATTGCTTCCAGAGAAGGGAATTAACATGGCTACAGCTGTCATTCCATTGCATTTTTCTTCTCAAGCAGACCAGCAAGGGCAAAGATGGTGTGAGACAGAGGTCGCAAGCCAGATTCCGTCTGCAAACATGTTTTGTTTGACCTCCGCAGTGATTTAAAACATATTGAGCCTATATTTAAAAATAAGAAAATTGCCATTAAAAAAAATCTGACTTCTGGCTTCTTGTGGGAAATTTAAAAATTTGGCAAGCAAGGGTCAACTTCCATGGTGAGCTGTGGGAGCGCACACTCTAGGCCGTGCCCTTCTGGTCTATGGTTCCCACTCTTCCTATTGCAAACCACAAATCAATATGTAAGCTCCGTAAGAGCAGAGTTTGTTTAACTCATCATCACATCCTCAGAACCTAGAACGGAGCCCAGCAAGCAGTAGATGCTTGACAAATACTTCATGTTGAGTGAAATGGTCTCAGGGACAGACAGGTAACTTTCATGGGTGGTTTTAACACCATAAGCATGTCCAGGAACTGTCACAATACATGGCTTGATTAAAAAAAAAAAAAAAATCTCTGCAGGTCAAATTAATTCTGCTAGTCCTCAGGCAGAAAGAGAGGGAAAGTACCCAAATATCATTCTGCTGGCACTGCTCTTTTTCTTAGAAAGAAATAGTTCTTGGGACGCCTGGGTGGCTCAGTGGCTGAGCATCTGCCTTGGGCTCAGGGCTTGATCCGGGGATCTGGGATCAAGTCCCACATCGGGCTCCTTGCAGGGAGCCTGCTTCTCCCTCTGCCTGTATCTCTGCCTCTCTCTCTGTGTCCTTCATGAATAAATAAATACATCTTTAAAAAAAAATAGACATAGTTCTCTGCATCCCTGCCACTACCAAAAGCGGGGCCATGAGTATCAGGGAAAATAAGAGTGGACACAAACCCAGCACAGGTCACTCATTTGTTTTGTTTTGTTAATATAATTGGCACACAATGTTACATGAGTTTCAGGTGTACTACTTAGTTTTGTAGATTTGACAAGTTTGTACATTATGTTGTACTCACAAGTGTACCTACCATCTGTCCCCATGCATCACTATTACAATATCATTGACTCTATTCCTTTATACTGTGCCTTTTGTTCCCATGACCTATTAATTTCATAACTGGAAGTCTTTATCTCCCATTCTCCCTCAATCAATAAATATTTAACTTTTAGCTATTTGGAGCCTTGGACACATTATAATATTTATGTTTAATATCTAGTTTTAATTTTCTGAAACTTTGGATTATAGTTTTCCCAATTATGCTCATTGAAAAATGTATGACTGTGCCTAAATAAGTAGTACCATATGAAAATTAATAGTTTTATGAAATGAGTACTTGTAAGCAGATGAGGCCAATAAAAGACTTGGAACAGAGGTGTAGTTAAAAAAAAAGCACTGGAAGAGATGGAAAGTAAGAAGTGACTAGAAAAGAACTCAGAGCTGTTCATGTTGTGGGACTCCCATGGAGAAATTAAATGGATGTAACATGTCAGGATATGTCCTGACTATATGCAATATTTCTGTTGGATTGGGTTCTCTCTCTAGAACAAACCTTTATAAACACTTCACTGATCCTGCTTCTCCATGTTTTCACTGGTTTTTCCAGGCTGTGGTTGTTATTGGAGATATTTGAGAAGATGAGACTGAAGACAAGTTACCCCCTACTGCTTGAGATATGGAAGTGGAATAGCTTGCCTTAATTTCATTAAATACATAGAGTAACTTTGTGGAATTTTTATGGTACTATTCATTCACTCTTCCCACTTCACTCACTTGTATTTCTTGGCCTGGCTCCTTACAGGCACTTGAACTTGAAACTTCTGGAAGAGAGATGGGAGTAGGTCTCATACCCACGATAACCAACTGCTCTACCACACTCCTCCCTCACCGTGCTCAGGGGGCTCCCCACTAGAGCATACATCTCCATTCAAGAATGAATAAAAAGAGGAATATAAAACCTATCATGGAAAGTCACTGGTTAAACCTAACACACTCTCGCTTTAACTAAAGAGCATCACACTGTGGCGCGAACTTGTGTTTATGGCTAGAAAGACACTGGTTCAGATTTCTCACACTGGGGGAAGTGCTTAACCTCTGAAAGTCTCCAATTCCTCTGCAAAATCATTGAGAAAAGACTTCCAGTTTCCACTTAGGGGGGTATCAAAGACTGGACAAGTGTTATTCCCAAATATAAACCAAAATATATCCTGAATATCTTCAAATTCATAATGTTTATTAAACCCACCAGCGAGTGGAAGTCATCACATAATCAAGTGACCCAAAGTCTAGAGGAAGGTAGGTGTTCCTAAGGAGTGACAGGAGGTAAGCACTTGCTTACTGAGGCAGACATAGGTCCCCATAGATGCCAGTAAAAATTCAGCTACAAATTGCTAACAAATCTCTAAAGTCTGAATGTGATCTAGTGTGAGAATATAGAACTTGAAGGATCTTCAAGCACAAGGAGAGGGGCACTGGGTGGCTCAGTGAGTGAAGCGTCCGACTCTTGGTTTCAGCTCCAGGTCATGATCTCAGGATGGTGAGAATGAGCCCTGCGTCTGGCTCCCTGCTCAGCACAGAGTCTGCTTGTCCCCCTCCCTCCCTTTCTGCCCCTCCCCCTGCTCATGCGGCTCTCTGTCTCTAAAATAAATAAATAAAATCGTTAAAACATAAACACACACAAGGGTAGCTCATATCAATTCACAGACACGTCTCTATGAAACTTCTGAGTCCCCAGAAGAAAGACTGGTAGCAGAGAAAGAGTTCAGAGCAGTGATTCTAAATGGAGAGCAAAGATATCTCCGAGAGGATATTTGGCTATACTTGGAGACATTTTTAATTGCCATACCTGGGGGGATGCTATTTGTACCCAGTGGCTAGGGGCCAGGAATGTTACTTACCATCCAGCTATATGCATCGACTGGCACCCTCTGACAAAGAATCATCCAATCCAAAAATGTCAATAGAACTGCAGTTGAGAACTACTGATCTAGAGAAATCCTCCCTTGTGATGGAACAGGGCCACTGCAGAAAAGCACAACGCCCCACTTGGATACTCCACCTTTTTTTCCTCTTAGGAACAAAAGCATTATTTTTCTGGGAAACAGCAGCAAACTATTTTTTGGTGGTGGTGTTGTTTTAATTATTTTATTTTATTTTTTATTTGAGAAAGAGAGAGAACAAGCGGGGGTTGGGGGAGAGGGAGAAGCAGGTCCCTGCTGAGCAGACAGCCTGACATGGGGCTCCATCTCAGGATCTTGGTATCCCTACCTGAGCTGAAGGCAGATGCCTAACTGTCTCAGCCACCTAGACACCCAGCAGCAAACGCTGTTGCACCCTCCTCCCACAAGACAAGGTTAAGAACCACTGCAGCTGGGAAAAGAGAATACAAAAGTACCCTCTAGCCCAGGGGTGGGGCAAGAAAACCTCCTGGCCCAAACTATTAGAGGTGTCCTACTGAAGAAAGAGGCAGGATCTGAGATGGCCTGACCCTTGGGACCCAGAGCCATAGCAGCTTCCCAAGGAGATGACTCAATCACCTTACCATCAGGTGGCCAGCCATTGAGCAGCAAAGGAACATCCATGCAGAACTGGCAAAGGAGAAGGGATCAGAATAGAGATGCTCCCTCACGTACAGTCACATAGCAAAGACTTAAACTCGGAGCATGAACAGACATCTAGGAAATTTCAAAAACCACCACCATTCTAAGAACAAGTTAAGGCCACAGGTATTGCAAGCCTATGGGGAGCGCTGATGATAGCCATTTACAACAACAAAATCCAACCCCTGCTCAAGCACAGGCTAGATTGACCAAACCACTTGGGAAGACTAGCAAAATAAAAGATTACTATTGCTGGCTTGGAATAATATCTACCCCAGTCTCTACTGTCCTGCCCAAGATGATCTGCTTTCAAATAATGTTAGGTGACAAATAAAGAAGCAAGGAAAAATAAATAAAACATTCTGTCAAAAAGACAAAATGATCCATAGAAATGGACTCAGAGACAATCCAGAGATTGTATCTATCAAAGAGGGAATTTAAATTCACATGATTAGATGAGGTACTGTCATCGAGATGGTGACACAGGTCATTCCTGACTTCAGTCTCCCTCATGGATCTAGCCACACCCATCGGCAAGACGCTACTGTGAACATCTTAAAAGTTAGGGAGTGAAGCTTCAGCACACGCCTGAGAACAGAGACCAAGAATGCCACTAGAAGGATAAGAAGAGTAATTTCACTGACTGCATCGACCACCCCCCTAGGCCAGCTCAATGCCTAACAGAGAGGGTTTCTCTGGGCCTGCAGTTTCTCCAGTGGGAAAAAGAAAACCCAAGGTGGACATCTGCTTTCTGAGCATTGAGGGATGCTTCCTGGGAGGCTCACTTAGGCCTCACCTCCTGAGCATCACTGGAAGTACCTGGGGAACTCAAAAACTGGGGAAATCAGATAAAGATGGAGAAGGGGAGAAGGCTTTCAGTAACCATTGCTCAGATATCGGTGGAGTGTGTTCATGATTGCCAAGGAACCTGAGCAGATATCCTGGCTGGCAGCTCGGTTTGTAGCCAGAGCTGACTTGGTGGCCCCATCTCACTGAGGATCTCAATTGGCAATTCTACCAGATTTGAATCCCCAGCCAAAGGGCTGTACTGCCAAACAACACATCCTGTGGCCACCTGGGCAGAGGTACAGGCTTGCAATCTCACCCAACTGCCAAGCAGAGCCTCCGGTTCTGCCCCACCAGGAAGCAAGGCCACAGATGCCCAGCAGCACATTCTGTGACCTGCCTGGGCAGGGAGCCAAGCCGGCAGCCTCGCCCAATTGTTGAGGATAGCCCCCGGGCCCTGCATAATCAAGGAGCCTGCAGAGCACCCCAAGGAGCCTCAGAGCTCAACCTACAGTAACGCCTAGCTGCTGTATCCAGCCTACGATCTCACACAGCAGTGGAGGTCAGCATATGGTCCCCCTTGATTGTTGAGCACAAACTGTGACCTTGACCAGGATGAGTCCATCCAATGACCCTGGCCAATCATGGAGCATAGCTTGTGGCCTTACCCAACCAGGGACTGTACACAATGGCCTTGCCCAACTCTAAAGTACAGTCTCCAACCCCATATAACTGACCAGGGCACCTGACCAGCAACCACACCCAACAGCAAAGTACAGTCAATGGCCTACTAGATCACATAGCCCAGCCTACAGCCCCACCTAACTTCAGAGTACAGCCTTTAGCCCCACCTGATCATGGAGCGCTTGCCCGAGGCCCCATCCAACCATAAAGCCTGGCCTGTGACTCTGCCTAAATAGGGTACCAGTAGCACCATCCAGTAGAAAAGCATACCTGAGGCCCCACAAAACCAAGATTATGGAGCACAGCCCATGGCCTGCTTAGTCATGGAGTCCAACCAGGAGCACTATCCTACAAGGGCTTAGAGCCTGTAAGCCCAAGTAATCAGAGGTAATTGCAGAGCCTGGCTAGTAGCCCCACCTTACTCTAGAGACAGGTAGAAGCTACATCTAACCAGGGAGCCTACCAAGTAGCCTGGCTTAAATACAGAGCTCAGCCAGTAGGTCTACCCAACCATGGAGCCCAGCCAGCAGCACCCTTCCCCGACCCCCAACTTTAGAAGATAGACAGTAGGCTTGCTGAACTAAAGAACCAAATAGCAAGCCTTGCATGCCCATGTACACTAGCACCTGACCAGGCTAGTACCCCAAGCTGAGGTGACTGGTGAAGATCTCTCCCTACTAAATAAATAAAGTCTGAAAGAGAAGATGTTTATCAAATACACATATATTAATGCAAAAATACAAAGACCATGGAGAATCAGGTAAACATGAAACCACCAACGGAAACTTATAAAGTTCCGACAACTGGTCCTAAGAAATGGAGATCTATGAACTGTCAGACACAGATTCCAGAATATTCCTCTAAAAGAAGTTCAAAAGACTATAAAAACACAGAAAACTAACTGAAATTAGGAAATTAAGAAAACAATGCATGAATAAAATGAGAAATACAACAAAAAAACAGGAACCATCAGAAACAAACAAACAAAGGAAAGAAAATAGATATCCTAGACCTCAAGAATATAATGACTGTACTGAAGAATTAAATGGAAATCTTTGACAGCAGAATCTAACAAGTAGAATAAAGAATTGGTGGACTCAAAGACAGATCATTTGAAATTATGCTGTTAAAGGAGCAAAAATAAAAAAGAAGGAAAAAAAGTAAAGAAAATCTACAAGAACTAATAAGAAACCAGCAAAAGGAGCAATGGATGTATTATGGAAATTATGAAGGAGAAGAGAAAGGAATGGGGAAGAAAGTTTATTTTAAAGAAAAGTGAATGAGCACTTAAACATGGAGAAAGAAATAGACATCCACATTCATGAGGCTCAAAGGATCCCAAAGAAGTTGAATCTGTAACGAGCTACACTGAGTCACATATAATTAAATTGTCAAAAGACTAAGTGAAAATTTTGAAACAAGAAAAAACAATGTCATATGAGAGAAAGCAGACATACACAGAACATACACAAAACATTTTTTTTAACAGAAGCAGAATACACATTCTTCCCAAACACACCTGAAACATGTTTTTAGGACAAATCATAGGTTAAGCAATGAAACAAGTCTCAAAATATTCAAGAAATAAGAATTATATCAAGTATCTTTTCCAATCAATATGGTTGACTCTAGAAATCAACAGGAGGAAAGCTAGAAATCTCACAAACATGAAAATTACACAACATACTTCTGAACAATCAATGGATCAAAGAAGAAACAGATAGAAATTAAGTATCTTAAGACAAATTAAAATGGAAACACAACATAATCAAAACTATGGGATACAACAAAAGCAATAATAAAAGTTTATAGCTATACAATTTTTCATTAGGAAAAAGGAAAAATCTCAAATAAATAGCCTTATATTACACCTGAAGAAGTAAAAAGGAAGAACAAACTAAATCCAAAATTACCAGAAGAAATAATATTAGAGCAGAAATCAATGAAATAGAGAAAACTACGGAAAGAATGAGCAAAACTAGTAGTTGGTTCTTTGAAAAGATAAATAAAATTAACAAACTCTTAGCTAGATTAGCCAAGACAAAAAAAAAAAAAAAGGAAAGGACAGAGGACTCACATAAATAAAATAATAATGAAAAAGGAGACATTATAACAGATACCACAAAAATACAAAAGATCACAAAGGACTATTATAAACAATTACATACCAATCAAATTGGAACATCTAGAAAAAAGTGGATGAATTCCTAGAAACGTACAACCTACCAAGACTGAGTCATGAAGAAGAAAACCTGGACAGACCAATAATTAGTAGGGAGATGGACTCAATAATCAAAACCCTTCCAACAAAGAAAAGCCCAGGACTACATGGTTTCCCTCATGAATTCTATGAATCACCTAAAGATTTAGTGCCAATCCTTCTCAAACTCTTCTGAAAAAAAAAAAAAACTGAAGATAAAGGAGCATTTCCAAAATCATTTTACAAGGCCAGCATTACTCTGATACAAAGCCAAATTAGGACACCACATGAAAATAGCAAGCCAACTCCCCTGATGAAATGAGGGTGTTTGCAGATATAATTAGTTAAGAAGTGGCAACACTGGATGGGGGTGGCTCCTAAATCTAGTGACTGGCATCCATAAAGAGGGAAGGGAGGCCACACAGGGAGACACAGTGGAGAAGACCATGTAAAGATAGAGTCAGAGATTGGAGTTACCCAGCCACAAGCAAAGGAACACCAAGCATTGTTGGCAACCACCAGAAACTAGAAGAGGCAAGGAAAGATTCTTCTCTGGAGCCTTTGAAGAGAGCATGGCTCTGCTGATAACATAACTGCAGACTTCTGGAAAAACTGTGAGAAACTAAATGCAGAACAGTGAGAGAATGAATGTGTGTTTTCTGAGGCCCACAAGCATGTGGCATTTTGTTATGGCCAGCCCTAGGAAACTATTACAGACCCTTACCTAATAACAACTTGCATAAAAATTCACTCAAAATGGGTCATAGACCTAACTAGAAGAGCTAAAACGATAGAAATTCGAGAAAAAAAAAACAACATTTTTGTGACCATGGTTATCCTGTTTGCAATTAGATATGACACCAAAAGAAAAATCCATTAAAAAAGAAATGGAAAAATTGGCCTTCACAATTAAAAACTTCTGCTCTTTAAAAGATACCTGTATTAGTTTCCCATTGCTGCATACCACATCATCACAAACTTAGCATCTTAAAATAGTACCCATTTAATACTGTACTTCAAAACTTTGGCAAGGTTTGGGCGCGTTCTCTGCTTAGTTTGAAATCAAGATGTCAGCTGGCTATATTCTCATCAGGTTTGGGATTTCTTCAAGCTCACTCACATTATTATTAGAATTATATTCTCATCAGGTTTGGGATTTCTTCAAGCTCACTCACATTATTATTAGAATTCAGCTATTTGCACCTGTAGGACTAAAGTCCTAATTCTTGCTGGCTATCATCTGGGAGCTATTTTCGGCTTCTAGGGGCAGCCACATCCCTCACCATGTGGCCTCCCATTTTCAAGCCAGCAATGGTACACTGAATACTTCTCATATTTTAAATCCCCCTGACTTCCTCTTCTACCTCCCACCAGAGAAAGCTCTTCGCTTTTAAAGGAGACATGTGATTAGATTTGCCTGCTTTGATAATCTCTGTGTCTCAAGGTCAACTGACTTGGGACTTTAACAATTGCAAAAGCCCTTCAGAGCAGTACCTATAATAGTGTTTGATTGAAAATCCAGGGGGCAGGAATTTGGGGGCGGGGAGGGAACAGGGAACATCTTTAAAATCTTCCTATCAAAACACCATTAATGAGGGAAATGACAAGCCACAAACTAGGAGAAAACACCTTCATTCATGTATCTAATAAATGACTCATATCCAGAACATATAAAGAACACTTACAAGTCAATAATAAGGAAATAGGCAGCCCAATAACAAAAATGGACAAAAGATATGCATAGAGATTTTGCCAAGGAAGGTTGTGAATGGCCAATAAAAACACACGAAAGATGTTCAACATCATTAGTCAGTGACACTCCCAGGCATTTACTAGATGAAATATGAACTTATACGTACACAAATAAGTGCTTATAGTGGTTTTATTTTGATTGCCAAAAACTGGAAACAACTCTAATGTTGGTGAGTGGATAAAGAAATTCGTACATCCCTGCAATGAAATGCCGCTCCGCAATAAAAGCAATAAATCCCAAGTGTGTTTGCTAAATATAAGAATAGAAACTCAAAATGGTGCTTGCCAGAAACTGAGGCGTTAGAGAAATGGTGAGATGTTGGTCAAAGGATACAAACGTCCGGTTAGAAGATGAATGAATTTTGAGGCTCTACCACACAGCATTGTGATTATAGTTCACAATAATGTATTACGTATTTGGTATGTGTTAACTAACTTGAATTTAAGATAAGTGAAAAGCATAAAAAAATAATGTATTGTATACTTGAAAGTTGTTGAGAGTCTAAATCATAAATGTTCTTACTACAAAAAAGAAATAGTAATTATGTGACATATGGAGTGAGCTGAGTAGTAATCATATGGCAATATATACGTGTTTCAAAGCCACAGCTTGTATACCTTAATCTTTATAATGTTGTATGTCAATTATATCTTAATAAATCTGAAAATAAAGAAATAAAGCCGACTCAAGGACAGCATAATGTACAGTTCCATTCATACGACATTCTGGAAATGGCACAACCATAGACACAAAATTTATCACTGGCATCAGACTTTAGGGGGGCAAGGAAAAGACCAAGGGGGATGTGGAGGGGAGGTAGAGCAGGGGAAGGTGATAGACTTGCTCCATATCTTGATTATAGCTATAGTTATACAAATGTATGCACTTGTCAAAACTCACAAAACTTTCCACTAGAATGCTGAATTTTATTTCATATTAGTTATATCTGAATTTACAAAAGAAAAAAATATATTTATATACATTTACTGTTTTATATACATATACTGCTTGGGGAAGAGAAGACTCCTTAAATTTTTTTCTTAGCTTTTATCAAAGAAATAAATGTATATGATTAGAAATAAAATATTACAAAAAGGTCGAGTACAAGGCTGCCACACCACTTTAACCTACCCCAGTTCTAAACGCCGAAGATTTTAATTATTTTAGTTTTTTGTTTGTTATGATGGTTAATGCCATAGCTTTAAGTAATACAGTTAATGCAATAATATATAAGTGATAATATTATTACATTATACGAATAATAAAGAGTAATAATGCGTTAAAATTAATTTCATATTTCTTACACTGTTTTCTTAATCTTGCCATGTGTTATGGGTTGAATTATGTCTCCTCATTCTAGGGGCGCTTGGGTGGTAAGTGTCCGACTGTTGGTTTGGGCTCAGGTCGTGATCTCAGGGTCATGAGATCAAGCCCCACATTGGGCTTCCTGCCCAGTGCAAAGTTTAAGAGTCTCTCTCCCTCTGTCCCTCCCCCTATACTTTTTCTTTCCCCCTCTCCCTCTATGTAAGATAGCTAAATAAATCTTTTTTTTTTTATGTTAACATTCTGGGATCCCTGGGTAGCTCAGCAGTTTAGCACCTGCCTTCAGTCCAGGGCATGATTCTGGAGACCCGGGATCGAATCCCACATCGGGCTCCCTGCATGGAGCCTGCTTCTCCTTCTGCCTATGTCTCTGCCTCTCTCTCTCTCTCTCTCTGTGTGTGTCTCTCATGAATAAATAAATAGAAACTTTAAAAAAAATGTTAACATTCTAACTTCCAATATTTATGAGTGTGAGCTTATTTGGAAATAGGATCTTTACAGATGATCAAGTTAAGATGAGGTCATTAGGATGGGTCCTGATCCAAGGTGACTGGGAAACTCAAATAAAAGGGAAATGTGGACACAAAGAGAGATACAAATAGGGGCAAGACGATGTGAATACACAGGGAGAAAGAACATCACCAACAAGCCAAAGAACACCTAAGCTATCAAAATCTAGAAGAAAAGACAGAATGGATTCTCCATCCCCCCCTGCCCTTAGAAGGTATCCACCCTGCCAACACTTGCATCTTGGACTTTTAGCCTCTACAAGTTTGAGGGAATACATTTCTGTGGCATAAGTCACTCAATTTATGGTATTTTGTTATGACAATCCTAGTAAACCATACACTGTGCATGATTAATCTCATTTATTCTATTCTCCCTTTCCCCTTCTTTCCTCATGTCTTCCAGTTGGAACTTTAATTAGATATCACTCTTCTCATATATTCTAGTGTTTACATTAAATAATATTGAACATCTTTTTTTTATGTATTTGAGAAAGAGAAAAAGAAAGAGCATAAGCAGGGGGAGCAGCAGAGGGAGAAGGAGAAGCAAACTCAGGCTGCTCAGCCCCAATGTGGGGCTCAATTCCAAGACCCCAGGATCATGACCTGAGCTGAAGGTAGGTGCTTAACCGACTGAGCCACCCAGGTGCCCCTGAACATCTTTTTATTGTTTTATAGCCTGCAGAAAGAATCTCCTCTTTACCCACTTTTTTTAAGATGACCGTTTTAGGGTCCACATTCTTCCCACCTCTTCCTTCCCATCTTCTGTTTCCAAATCTCTATCAACTGTACATCTACTTTTAATTCCCAAGGTTGAGGGGCACCTGGGTGGCTTAGTCGGTTATGGATCTGACTCTTGATTTCAGCTGAGGTCTTGATCTCAGAGTTGAGAGTTCAAGCCCTGCATTCCACTGGGTGTGGACCCTACTTAATTAAAAAAAAGATATTGAAAAAATACATTCTGTTATAATCATAACAATTATGAAAAATTATGCTTTGTCTATAGATTAATTCTAACAACCAAAACCTGTAACAGCTTTATAATTATGACTATACTAATCAAAATTATGGCAAGTTCATCTATGCAGGCTGCCACATTCTGTTTCTCCTTTTTTCAGTGTCATGGCCCTTGTGCTATGCAAATGAGAGTGAGCTCAGGGTTCACTGAATGAACTTTGAGTGAACATCAAAGACAAATGGCCCTTTCATCTCTGCTTTGACTCCCACCTGCCCACCAACTGTCTTCCTTCTCTGTATGGAATTTCAGTTCATGAAATGTTTGATTCTCTGAGTGGAACCTCAGCTTCATTTAACTCTCTTACCCATATTGTCTAAATCTTTGACATTTTTTCCTACATCCTGGAACATTTCCTTAACTTTGTCTTCCAACTCCTTTATTAACTTTTATTTTTTTTTAAGTTTATCATTTTTTAAAGATTTTAATTATTTAACTGATAGAGAGAGAGAGAGAGAGAGAGAGAGCAGGGTAGGGGGAGGGAGAAGCAGGCTTCCTACTGAGCAGGGAATCTGACTCAGGACTCTACCCCAGGACCCTGGGATCATGACCTAACCAGAAGCAGATGCTTAACTGAATGAGCCACCTAGGCACCCTCCTTATTGACTTTTTTTTTTTAAGTTTTTTTGCAGTTAGACTTTTAATTTCTAGGAGTTCTTTTTTGATTTCTGATGTTTCCTTTCTTGGCACCCTATTATTGTTTTAGGGATGTGATACCCCTTTAATTCCTGCTAGGAGAGTTTAAGTTTTGATTTATTTCATTGTAATTTCTCCACTAGCTTAATTACTTTCATTTCCCCAGGGTCTGTTTTTCAGTTTGCTTATCTGGTCTTTCTATTTCATGTTGCTGTTTTTCCTCAAATGCTTGATGATCCTCAGTTTACCATTCACATTTAAACACGAGAGTATTGAAAGGCTAGCCAAATCTTGTGTACATGAGGGAGTCTCCTTTTTAGGGTAGAAAGGCATCATTTTAGGATAGGAAGATGAGAAAGCAGCTGCTAAACTGTCCTCTTCCCTGTGAGGAGAAAGCACTAGAATCATAACACTTGTCTAAATGGCCTCAGTTGCTTCAAAACTTTTAAAGAAGAATCTTCTCAGTTTTTGCCCATTGGCAAACGCCTGGCTGTTTGTCATTCTAAGGTTTTTAATTATTTTTTTTGTTTGCATATCCCCCCAAAAAGAACTTTGAAAAACAATGTATCTTTTAAACGACTTTAAGTTGACATGCAGAATGTTCCATTATAGAGTAAACAGTTGCTACAAGTGTAATTTCTGGCACATTACAAATACTTTCATTTTAATTAACCCTGGTACATCACTCTTACTCTCCTGAAGATATCTCATGGAAGGGAAATACAATAGTATTTGATACCCTCTATTTTCCATTTTCAAAATATATACCTCTTCAAAATACTTCTTCTTTATTGTTGATCATTTGTAATATTACTTTTTTGACTTGGACTCCTGTTTCTATTTCACTTCCCTTACAGAATCTTATTGTTCTATTCTAATGTGTTGCATATTTGTGATGTAATATATATATATATGTATTGCTGAACACTCAATATTCATCTTCTATAACCAAAATATATATATGCAAATTGAAATTATACTTTTTCTACATTCCCTATGCCTGTGATGCTCTATTAACTTTTTCCCTTCTCAACTGAGTTATAATTAGTTCACAATTGAGCCAAAGTATATAATATAGACAAATATTGAAAAGAATTATCAAACACAAAATGTAGAATTTTATTGTAAAAACGCTTCTAGTTGAAAGAAACATTACTCAGTTCTACACTGTCTTCAGTTCCACACGTTGTGCACTGCACAACTTCAGGGGGTGCCATTCAACCCAGTGCCTGTGTGGGTGTCACCCTTGAAGTAGTGCACCTGTACTGGTCAATGCAGTAGCCATGCGTGCAACATTTTTGCTTAATCAGCTCACTTGTCTCTGAGGAAGTAGTACAGACACATGTGTCAGCCTCAATTCTATTGTTTCTTTTTCTAGATACACACACTGAAAACATCATTCACGTAAAGAAAGAATGAGAATTTATACTTCATAGAATCATTAAAATTATTTTTAAAATCTATGAGTGGCCCCTCAGAGTTGTTGCTGGTGCTATTCTTACTGAGGATATTTAGCACAGGACAGGTGACTAGGGTAAGGTCACATGACTATGGTAATGACAGGGGAGTGGGGGAGGGACACCACAACCAGTGTTCCAAGACAGATCAGCTTTAGAAAAACAGTACACATAGTAGAGGAGGATCTGGAAACTAATTACTTTAAAACGATCTGTGCCGGAAGACCTTCATTCCCCTTTATGTGTAAGAATAATGTTGTTATGTGGGTGGTAGATGGAGTGGGAGGGAAGTCTGATTTTGCTTTCCACTTTCAAATAAACCTGTGTTTGTACTTCCACTCTGTTCCTCTGGCCAACTATCTGGGGTTGTGCTGGGTATACTGGTCCCCTCTCCCTTAGCGATGCCCTCCAGGCTGCCACTCTACTTACCCTGCTTCACCTACCAGAACTAGTTGAACTACTTTTCCATTTTCCCAAAATTTGTTGCCCTGTTTTATCAGGAGACAGCTTCCTTCCCATCCTACATGTTTCTATTAGTCTTTTAGAAGCCTTGTAATAAAAACTTAAGAGAAATATGAAAAAATATATAGAGAGAGATATATAACTTGAACTAAAAACTCATAGAAGGATCTTAATAAACAGTTAGCACATTCTCCAGCTAATCTAAATGGAGCATTAAAATATGTTCTACCCAGAGCAGTGAAGGTCCTTCCGAATGCCAGTTCAGGGCAGCCCAGCTGCTCCTTCCACCACTCAACTTTGCCATTTTCATCATCAAAATGAACTTTGCTGGGTTGCCCAGGTGGCCCAGTGGTTGAGCATCTGCCTTTGGCTCAAATTATGATCCTGGGGTCTTGGGATCTAGTCCCGGATCGGGATCCCCACAGGGAGCCTGCTTCTCCCTCTGTCTGTGTCTCTGCCTCTCTCTCTGTGTGTCTCATGAAAAAATAAATAAAATCTTTAAATAAATACATAAAATGAACGTTGTCTAAAGAAGCCTGCAAAGCATTATACTGATGCCCTGGATTGTGACTGAAGTGTAGTCTTAAGGTCACCGACTAGAAGCTCATAACTGTTTTATCCAAGCAGGAATTCAACTAGCAATTTTCCTAGCACGGGCAAGAATACTTCCAAACTGCGTTTCTGAGGTAGCACCCACTGGGGGACGTAATTGCCTCTAGCAAGCACAGGACTTTAGAAAGCACTCCTGTTTCTTCGTTATTGATAGTGTGATTAATCGATCACTAGAATCTGATTGAGAACATTAGGATATAAATCATGCCGTGTGCTCAGTTCTAGAAACATCACTGCTAGTAATTCAAAGCATATTTTAACTGCCCCTGGCATGCATTTCTGGATTAGTGTCACATATGGGCTCACAAGAAACAACAGGGGCTATTTGTTTACATGGTCACATTTCTATCTTTCACTTTATTTTATATTCAACTTGACACTGGCTATACATATCAATACACACATCGCTGTGGGTTTACATCTCTTTGTCAGGTGTTTAGGAACAAAACTTTTGTCGATGCACAAGTAAAGGGAAATTAGTGTCATGAAAGGATATTTTTGTCACCAAAAGAAACAAACATTATTACTTATTCAGTCTGCCCAATACCCGAAGTGTTCCTCTAAGCAGAAATGCTCTCAGTCAGCAAGTTAATTGTTGGGATATGCTCCATTTATTTCCAAGGTCCACATTTACTTTTGATTCTCTCTATCATTCAACGTACATTTATTGAGCACCTACTATATGTTTGAAGTGCAGTGGGGGGCGATGATCCCTGTCCCTAAGGAAATTACAGACTAAGATGGGGAAATGACTGGTACACAAATGACAGGAGTGACAAATAGAAGGGCATAACTAATGAGATAAAATTGGCACAGTCAGTCACAAAAATAGCACTGAGAAACTAACCAAAGCCTAAAATCAGATTGAGGCAGAAAACAAGAAAAAGAAAAGAAAAGAAGAGGGGCACCTGGATGGCTCAGTAGTTGAGCATCTGCCTTTGGCTCAGGTCATGATCCTGGAGTCCTAGGATGGAGTCCTGCATTGGGCTCCCCGCAGGGAGCCTGCTTCTCCCTCTGTCTCAGCCTCTCTCTGTGTCTCTCATGAATAAGTAAATATAATCTTTTTAAAAGGAAAGAAAGAAAGAAAGAAAGAAAAAAAGAAAGAAAGAAAGAAAGAAAGAAAGAAAGAAAGAAAAAGGAAAGGAAGAAAAAGGAAAGGAAGAAAGAAAAGAAGCTCATTGGAAGAATATGAATTAACATCATGGTGATTGTTAAGAGACTGAAGTTTTGCATATTATGACATGATTCCATCCTCACCACACCCCATGAGGGGAGCTATATTATCCCCCTTTTACAGATCAGGAAATTGAAGCTCTGAGAGGTTAGGTGACACAATCAAGGCCACCGGTAAGCTGAGAGCCAACTGCCTAAACTCTTAGCTGAGTGGCTCTCCTGGCACTTCCCGTCTTCAGCTGGCATCCAAGCCCATCATTGCTCCAAATGAGGTAAGAAAAGCAAATGAAAAGCTCGTGAGGACAGCAAAATGCGTCTTCATCCTTCTATATGACTGATGGAGACCTAAGTCTCTTACGTTGATTCTGAAGTGAATTTTGACTAATGTGCATGTTTCTAAGTCCCCCAGTAAAAGTTCTGAACTGGCCCCAAACATCGTATATATAAACCAAAATCAGCTCCGGAGAATTCTCTGGATTGCAAAGAACTTAAGGAAATGTCCCCCATCTTCCTGGCTCACGTAACTTTGTATTGCAGGGCTCAATGGGGAAGACAGGTAAGGCAATTCATAGCTATGTGAACTCTATTTCTTTCTAGTTCTCAAACTATAAAATATTCAGGTTGATTCAACGGTTTCTTTGGTTGCTATTTTGTTATTCCCGAGATTATAACTATACACACGCAAATAGATTTTCACATATATAGATTTTTCCCATAAATATGTAGTTTTTTGGTGACTTGCTCTTACAAGAAAAAACATGCTACTTTGTTTATCCTTTGAATACTACCTAAAGGGAGTTTATTATCTAGAATCTGCCTTTTTGTTTGGTGCTGTGTATACTTATATTAATGGATAAAACCAAGATCTAAGAATTGCGTATATATACCTTAAATATCTTTTGAATCAATGAAAATCACAAGAAGAATGTAATCTTCTCAAACTGTGCTTAATATTTTAGATGTACTTTCTAGTGTGTTGGTGTCTCCTGGATCACAGATACTGGCAGTTTATTCTAAGCCAGTCGTTCTCAAATGTTAGTGGGCATCCAGATCACCCAGAGGGCCACTGGGCCAGCCCACAGAATTTACATTACTGACAAGTTTCAAGGTGACGTTGATGCTGCCGGATCAAGGACTGCCCTATGACAACCACTTTTAAACCAATCTGAACGAGAAAGACTATTGAACTAGGAGTCAAGAGACACGGACTCCGATTCTAGATCTGTCATTGTCTTGCTGTGTGGCCCTAGAAAATTCATTTGACCTCTCCAGGACTCCATTCCTTCATTATATGAAATACTTAAATTCAATAATTCTAAAAACCCATGTTATTTTAGAATTCTGTAACTGACCCAGAAATTACAGTCTACTCTTCCAGGCATACCAAACAATTTGAGAGATCAGTTCTTAACACAGTCATTGTGTTTCAAGGGGGAAAAATGCAATTACCCCATACTGTCAGTTCTGCGGTAATACCATATATGTGTTCCTAAAAATCATCACACTATGCTAAATTGTGAGAAAAACAAAACAAAACAAGGCTTATGGGGAAAGTGAAATTAGGGACAAAACACTCAGAAATTTCATCAGTGACTCATAGAAAAAAAAAAAGGAACGTAATAAAAACATTGACGGCATTTCATACATGTTCAGTGGTTAAAAAAATGCAGGAATAGTACAATAATGTGGCACTCTTCCCTGAAAAAGACTGAAACTTTGCAGTGGAAATGAGCTGGGAAGAGTTGCAGCTTGTGGGTTATTACAAAGTGGTGGAAGAGAGGTGATTTGAAATTAGAAAGTTGTAGCAGCAGATACGGGTAATTGTGGCTCATTATTCTCCGCTTGACATCAGTATGAACATCCTAATTCAGTGATCCTCGGCCGCCTTAAATCCTGGGACATGTTTTCCCGTCTTTGAGATGTAGGTCCTTCAAGACATGCATTTAAAATGGAAACTTGTTCATCAAAGTTGAAAATTGGATCCAATGTGTAGCCTCCTTTTTCAATTAACTTCTATACCACAGCTGCAAATTCTTTGGTGGCTTTCTCATCTGCACTCACAACTCTGCCTAACTGCTGAGGCCTTTGGGAGTTATAGTGACATTTAAAACCACTATACCGGCCACCACTGGCCTCTGTAGGGATCACTTCTACAGAATTTGGCAATTTCTGCTTAAGGTCTTTGGATACAATAGTACTTTCCTGTTGCGTGCATAGCATGGCAATTTGCACCAGAGCACTTAGATTTTTCTGGGATGTTGAATGAGGTAGTTTTTTTGTTGTTGTCTTTAATGTAGAAGAATGTTACAAATGTGAAAGAGGAGGAGAGGTTCACTGATCTTCAAGAGTAGTGCCACCGAGAAGACATTTGAGGTGTGTGCATGTGTGCATTTTGTTGTGTTTCTGGTGTGATTTGATTGGGGAAGAAATGCGCACGAGCAAACTCAACAGTCACATTTTATTCAAATCATCCCCTAATTTATCATTCATTTTCATGTTTCCAAAATAAGTGTTTGGCAAGATGATTGTACTCTTTTTTTTAAGACTTTAATTATCTATTTGATAGAGAGAGAGCACAAGCAGTGGGAGCAGGAGAGGGAGAAGCAGGCTCCTCTGTGAGCAGGGAGCGCAATGCGGAACTTGATCCTAGGATTCTGAGATCATGATCTGAGCCAAAGGCAGATGCTTAACCAACTGAGCCACCCAGGTGCCCAGATGATTTTACTCTTGATGACAATATCAAGCTTTGATGTCAGAGTGGCTGTATGTCAGGTGTAGAATATTGGAAATCTCCCATAATCTCTCATCGATGGGAATGAATACATTTAGAAATGACTTCTATTAGATGGGGAACCATCCAGGAGAGTCATGAGTTTAATACAATTAGTTACTGCATGGACAGGAATGGAAGGGCTTGTCCTGGAGTTGCTGAAAAGGAAGGTGCTGACTCAGATATTTATCAAGGCTATGACAGTGTTAGCTGGGATTGTTTCTGATGATGTTCAGTGATAGAGAGACATTTCCATGAAAATCCAAGTGTTTAACAAAGTCTGCCCCTTTACTTCTCTTTCGTTGCCTATCAGAGAACGTGTTCCCTATCTCCTTCCAAATTTTCGTAAATAGAAAGCAGTTTCCCCTTGATGATCCTTGTGTAAGACCTTTGTCAGAATTGTTTTCCCATACTTATTACAAACATTTTAATAGAATATAAGAAAAAAAAAAGAAGAGAAAGATGAAGGTTTTCAGAAAACAGCCATAGGAAGGATGAAAGACATGGAAACATTTTCTACAGGTATAGGAAGCATTTGCTGGGGTAATTCAGGCTCACAGAAGAAAAGCAAAAAAAAAAAAAAAAGGTATTTTAATAATCCTAGAATTTTTCTCAATTCTTCTCTTTCTCTTATACATCCCATTCCATGCATTAGGAAATTCGGTTGACTTTATCTTCAAAATATATCTACATCCCACAGCTCACCACCTACACTGTCAATACTCTGGTCCAACCCAATATCATTTCCCCCTGGAGTAATAAAACTAAGTGGTCTCCCTGCTTCTCTCTTGACGTCTCTCTCCAAACTATTCTCAAACAAGCATCCACTGTTGTCCTTTTAAGCTACCAATGGCATCACGTTTCATTTCAGGTAAGAGACAACTCATCTGTCTCTCCCGCTATCATGTCACATTGGCTTTGTTCATATTCTGGAACATGCCAGGCATGTCGCACCTTTACCTCAAGGTATTTGCTCAAATGTCACTACTTCACTACCTCTGGTTGGTCACCTGACCAACCTATTTAAAAATTGCAAGCTGTTCTTCAATACACACACACACACAGATACACACTTACATTAGTAATTCCATTTATGTTTTTTAAGATTTTATTTATTTATTCATGAGACACAGAGAGAGAGGCAGAGACATAGGCAGAGGGAGAAGCAGACTCCACGCAGGGAGCCCGATGTGGGACTCCATCCTGGGACTTGGAATCACACCCTGAGCCAAAGGCAGGTGCTAAACCACTGAGCCACCCAGGTGTCCCAGTAATTCCATTTATATTGTTCCTTCCCCCATCCCCTTGCCAAAGCATTTGTGTCCTTCTATCATGCCAGATAATTTATTATTTGTTTTCTGGCTGGGCAAGGCTGCTATTTTATCTTAATTTTTTCCTACTTTTAACTATGCTTATTGCCTCTCATCCCTCTTCTCCCTCGTAAGTATGTGAGCACCATGAAAGCAGGGATCTTTGTTGTCTCACTAATGTATCAAGAACAGTACCTGGCATATAACAAGTGCTCATAAATACTGAATTAATGAACCATTTTTAAGTTAATGGAAGTTGATATGAAAAAGAAGATGGCTGGCTATCCTCCATGAAAGAGAAAATAAGAAAAGGAAAAATGTATAAAAAGAAAATAGCAAGATAAAGAAAAGCTTTTTCGATAGTAAGGAAGAGCAAAACAATTAAAACAAGCTTCTTGAAAGAAGCTTCTTCTGATTATCCAGGTGCTTTCTGAGAGATAATAGGACTTTATTAGTTAGGAATCAGTTGGAAAAACCCCAAGAAATACAAGGTAAAATCCTAACTTCTGGGTTTTTTAAGGACTTTATTTATTCATTCTTTCAATCTTTCATTCATTTATGGGGGAGTGCAGAGGGAGAGAGAGAAAAATAATCTCAATCAGACTCTGCACTGAGCATAGGCTCCAACATGGGGTTCAGTCTCATGACCCTAAGATCATGACCTAAGCGTGAAAATCAAGAGTTGGGAACCTAACTGACTGAGCCACCCGGGCACCTCCCAACCTCTATTTTTAATGAAACTTAGACATTGGCCACATGTTTCTACAGAGGGATCTCTGCTACTTCTCCAAAGTGATGTCACTGACTCAGTGGATTACAACTTTACAATTCAAGGATTTTCATCCACTCTGTCAGGGTGGGGCTGAACAGTATTTATGGCATTGTATTTTAAGCTATGAATTGTTGAAAATAGTCTGTCTCAATAAACTAGATGGTGGCAAGTTCAAATGCATTGATTATTCACCTATATTTAGGATAAGGAGGAGGTCACTTTTCCAATTGTGTACAAATTGAATAGCAACAACACAATTCCTCTACTTTAATATACTGAGGAAAGAAGTCCCCAGTTGAGATTGGAGAGATATGTACAAATACTCTACCTACAAATATCCTAACTGTTCACCAAGGACGAAAATATAAACAAAAATGCTTTGACTTTAGCAGCCATTTTGTAGGCTTAAAAGGAGAAATTCTGTATAAACTATTATCAGTCTGTGATGAATAGACTTCGCGTGACAGAAAGATAAATTAATACCATCAATTATCATCTAAATTGCTATTTTACATTTAAGCATTATAAATAATCAAGTGAAAAATTAAGAAAAACAAAATGAATTTTCAAAATTCTACATGGCTTTTTTTTCAAGTGAAATATGGAAATACAGATCTAGGTACATAAGCATAAATAGGCAATCTGAATGATTCCACCAAACCAATATTTCTCTCATAAGTAAAGAGCTTTTAACCAGTAAGATGCAGTTATTCTTTAGGTTGGAAATAATCTTGGTTGGTATAAAACAATCTTAAATCTCTTCAGAAATCTAAGTATCTCTAAGGGAAGGAAATTATATTCTACAAATTTTATAGGAAAAATAACAATGTGGGTTTTATTATTTCAACAATTATTTAAAACAAAAACACTACCTGTCAACTTAAAGAAATAACACAGACTATTTCAAATGTATTTTTTCATAATTTTTACATTTTAAAAATTTAACTCTAGAGAATAGACCAAGGAGTATTATGATAAACTACCTTATTCCATTTGCCTAGACTCAACAACTTAATATTTTGCCATATTTGCTTTATCTCTATATGCACATATATGTATATATGTATATTTTTATGTATAGCTTTTTCATCACCTTTTTTAACTTCACAGTATAATTTCCCCAAAGTAATAATTTGCTCTTCTCTTCTATGCTAAATACACAACTACTCAAGTAATACTTGTATCTCTTGAGTTCCAGGTGCTAATTCCACACACAAGGTTTTTTTCCTGTCCTTAAAAGGCTTACGATCTCCTAAGTGAAGAAAAAATAAAATAAAAAATGGTACAAGGCTTCACATGTTAGTAGGTGCTATGATAGATTTATGTATTGGAAACCTCTGAGACATGAGGTTACCAGTAAGAGATCAATTTAACACCGGGGAAATAAGGAGATCATATCTTGGAAGAGGCCTAGGAAAATCCAAGGGAATGCCAGCTGAGTGGTTTTGCATATTCAGCCTGGCAAGGCACATGTCCTGGTGAAGCAAGTGAGATTGATTTGGTTTTATCATTTCCTGCATCATCTTTCCTGCTTCTGCGGTCCCATCAGCTCCCAGCTGGATACAGTAATGTCTTCTGTGGACATACTAATGTCCACTATGTCTATGTGTAGCTTCAATGCCTTTTTGTTTCCTAAGTCTTGACCACTCAAGGCAAGACAAGCAACAAGTGCGACTACACTGTTTCGAGATAAATTCTAGATCAGTGGCTATCAAAATTATCTGCATAGTGGATTCATCCACGGAGCTTTGACAATACTAGTACTAATAATGGGCTTCACTCCTAGAAATTCTGATTTCATTACTATGATAAGAGACTCCATGGAAAATTATAATATGAAACCAAGGCTAAGAACCATTAGTATGATTCTCCAGCTTTAGAATGCATGCAAAGTATGTGGAGATTTTATTATAATAATGATTTTGGCTCTTGAGTGAGGTCTGAGGTTCTACTTCTCTAACAAGCATTCAGGGGATCCTGTGTTGCTGATCTGACATCCCAGGTTGAGTAGGAGGGTTCTAGATCATAGCACAGACCACAATTGCAATTTCCCAAGCTATCACACCACTTCAACATAAGGCCTAACCAGTGAGCCCATTATGCCTGTATTACCCCCAGTTGTAAATGCACCTTCCTTCACAGTTTACCTAGTCTGGTGGTACATAAAATGTGGTCCTTGGACCAGCAGCATCAATATCACCTGGAAACAAGTGAGAATTTCAAATTCCCAGGCCTTTATGCCTCAGATCAGATAAATCAGAAATTCTGGAGGTAGGGACGGCCACCTGTGTTTTAATATCCAAGTGATTTGGATGCGTGTTTGCATTTAAAAACACTGACCTAGGTTGTATATTTGGGGATCTTCCTTGCTCCCCTTCTTGTACTCCTGACCAACTACTCTAAATGAGTGATTCTATCTGCTTGCACTTTGGAGTCACTTCAAGAATCTTTATAATAGATCTAAACCCTCCCCTGAATTTCTAGATGGCCCAGTTATGAAAATAGTCTCACAAAAGCTCCCCAGGTTATCCTCATGGACACCTGGGGCTGAGAGTCATTGTTTTGAATAATCTCCAGGTGGTTTCTCATAAGGAATCTTTTCTTTTCTTTTTCTTTTTCTTTTCTTTTTTTTTTTTTTTTTTTGGAATCTTTTCTTTTGGCCAGTCTCAATCTCCAGAATCTAAATACTCATGATCAAATTTCCCAGATTATCTTCCATCATAGTTGGTTGACATGTGAATCTCCTTCTATAGCATTTCCCAGTGAATATTACTGGGACATGACTCAAAAACACTCAGATTCCCTTCTGCCTTACTTGTTTAAAATTAGCATATCATGATAAGTAGAGTTTTTATATACAAACCTCTTGGCTGGTTTCCTGAAGGGCACATCCCATTAGGTTTCCCTTTGTGTTTCTATGTGTTTCTATGTATTCTGCTCCCTTTTAATGCTTACTTCTTCCCAAGGCTCCCCTGAGCTACCTTCCTTCATCTGTCTTACACTGCATGGCTTTGTATCCTTCATTTGCTTTTCCTCCACTTCAAGCATGCAAACTATGTGAGTGAAGGTAGATGTCTTTTCTAGACCTAGACTTACACCATACCTGGAACACAAAAGGTTTCTGGAGTAGAGATCAAATATTCCAGGGCTGACTGTCCACCCAGTCTTCATGAAACTGTTAGCCTTTGGACTCTGTACCTAATTTATTCACTGCTCTTCTTGAGTTGTTTTCAACCAGTACGTTTCTTTATCCCCATTTCCTTGGCCCAACGTCTGAGTTCAGTTTTGGTCCTACCTCCTTTCTGAATGCACCGATTCTTCAAGGACATTCAGCAGATATATGCTTTCTTAAAACACTTGATATTGGGCAGCCCATGTGGCTCAACAGTTTAGCGTAGCCTTCCACCCAGGGCCTGATTTCAGAGACCCGGGATCGAGTCCCACGTCAGGCTCCCTGCATGGACCCTGCTTCTCTCTCTCTCTGCCTTTCTGTCTCTCATGAATAAATAAATAAAATCTTAAAAAAAAAGCACTTGATATTGAATGCATGCTGTTTTCAAGCAATTAGATAGATGATAAAGTCTTTAACGCCAGGCTTTCAAGAAAAAAAACATAAATACTATATTTTCTTTCTCCTTCCCCAAAAGAATCAATTTCTATTTTCTAGTTACTATGATATGCTCATCAAGATTACTAGCTCTGGTAACAGGACAGTCCTTCTGCTTGTTTTGGCATATAGAAATTCTATCTAATCTGATCCCTAAAATTTTTAAATGTATGCCTACTCTTTTAACTGATCATTTGCTTTGCAAAATATTTCTTTTTGCAAGTATGCCGTTGGTTTAAGGGCTGTTTTTCTGGTTTCAAGGGTGGGGCTGGAATCAGTTTTGGGGGGGGGTTGTTTTTGTTTTTGTTTTTGTTTTTCTTAAGTAACTTGGTCTTCACACAGACTAGTAATTCATGGGAAAGACAGCCAAGCCTTGAGGCCACCTCCTGGTTTGGCTTCCCTACGGTGTCTGCAGATTTTGAGGGAAACGGGTTATATACCTCGAATGGCCAGAGGAGGCACTGGTGGGTCTCCACGAGTGTGAAGGTGGTAGAGCCAACCTCTCTGAGAGATAGCTAAGTGTGGTCCTAATCCACATTGAGGGTGACCAGGCTTTCAGGAAACTGGACTGGCCAGGCATGTGCTCACGTGCCCACACCCACACACAGCTCAAATAAGAAGCTAGGAGTCAATCCGGTTCTTTCATTTCAAGCATAACATTGTATAAACTCAAACTGCTCTGCTAAGTCATGTTACATCAACCAGCTTTGTAGTTAAGACCTGCAGGCTTTAATTACTTTAAGGGGAAAGTCTGGTGCCCAGAGGAAGTCTCATTACAAACTGGCATTTGCTTGGGGGTGGGAGGAGGCCCAGGAATAGGGCTGTCTTGGGGATCCTTTACCAAATCAAGTATCTGTTCATCCTTCACAGTGACGAGACTGGTGATCTACGTAATTAATATAAGCTCACATGGAAGTAAACACGAAATGATTAAACAGGAAGCCTTTAACCAGGCAGCGTTTGGGAAGGGAGGGAGAGAGAAGGAATTAAATGGTAACAGAGTCTTAGAAGCAGGAGAGAGTATTGCATGTTATTCTTAAACTAATTTTTGTTCCTTGCCTAAAACCAAATGGGTTTGAAACCCCTCTCCACAACAGCCCAGACAAGGTGGTTTGGAGCAGGTGTGATACACAGAATATTTACACCGTGGCACTTGTGGCATAGTCAGCGATGTGTGAGGCAGCAAATTGAAAATGAAGTCGTACGATAATAAAAAAAAAAAAATAATCACAGAATGTCCTGTATTCCATAAAGGCAACTTGGAGGAACAGCAGATAGAAAGCTTGAGAAGCCACTATTATGGGATTTAAACAGCAGCTCTGATGTGGTGGGAAGAGGTAGTGAGCCTAGGGACCTTTATTTACATGTATCAAGTCTACTGGGGACCAGGAACCACGCTAAATACTGGGAATGCATACTCTCATTTAGCAATAACCACAGCATCTTATGTAAATGCCTTCATATCCTCACGCACAACACACAGGACAGGCACAAGGAGAACGCTTCAACAAAGTGAAGCAAAATAGGCCTGCCCCACGCCTGAGAGATCACTTACACCAAGGTCGGAGAAAGTGTTAGTACCTGCAATCTCTCTCGCTTAAAGCCTCCCTGGCTAGAAATTACGAAATTATACTTGCTTGATTTTTAACGTGTCAGGAAATTCGGTGAAAAGGAAAAATAAACGCCTGCCTTGCAGTTGTCTGCATCAGGAAAACACGTTGTGCTTGGATGTCAGCTCTGATCCTGCCTCGAATGATGTTAAGAGTTACAGTTTGATGTCCCCAAAGGTTCAAGGTTTGGGCTTCACTCTTGCTAAATGCAAACCTTCTAAATCCTGGACTTCAGCACAGAGCTTGTCCGTGGGCTGCAGGTAAATACTCAGGAGGCTGCCACCACCACCAGGTGGGCCCACTTGGTTCTCTTCCCCTGCTCAAGACAGAAAGAATCAGACCTTTGGCAGAAGACGGTAGGCAGAGCGAGTAATACCGTATTTCATAGAACTCTGAAACAAACAACCTTTTGGCTGTTGCTTGTCTCATTGTCTCCATTGAATCTTCATTACATTATTATTATTATTATTATTATTATTATTATTATTATTATTATTTTTAGTTAAGCAAGACCCAGCACATGAGAGGAGGCAGCTGGTAATTTTGCCATTGTCCTAAACACAGCCCTTTGAGGAAGGCACTACATGGCATCCCCAGTGCTCAGGTAAGGGAACAAAAATTCAATGAAGCTGAAGTCCTGCTAGGTTGCCACAGGGAGTAAGTAGAAAATCAGAAGTTGAAACCAGGCAACTCATTCCCTGACTCTGTGCTCTTTGTGCCTCCCGGCACCCCTGTCATGGGGGTGGGACCCGTCTGATAAATACTGATGAGTGCAGACGGGCTTTGGCCATGAGTTCAGAAGCATACCACCAGCCAGTGGAAAATCAGAAAGATGGGAAAAAAGAGCGCCTCAGGACAGTAATTCGTAGCAATGTACTAACTGATAATCGAACAAGAAGGAACTGTTTTTCCTAATAGAACCAGACTGGAGGAATGCAGAATTTGTCAATCATTCATTTCTGAAACATCAAGCATTAGCAGGTAATATTTTCAATATTATTACGAAGTATCAAGAAAGATCTATACCTGGACCAGGTGGACCCAAGTGATGTTTTCCTTCAAAGTCCTAGTGCCCGTCCTGGAAATGCTAGCAAGCAACACCTGAGAAATGAGGCAGGCTCACAGCATGAACCCCTTGGGTTTAGTGCTGATGGACAGCCCGAGCTACCATCCCCAGGTGCCCAGAAGTCATACTAACAGACGCACGTGCCTAAGGAGAAGGTCTACCAGCAGCACTCATATTTTTTTGAATTTCATTTTCATGAAGGCTTCAGCCTGACAGGGGATGCTTGGTCTACTTTCCATAGACAAGTACTTGTATTTTCTCGTTTTATTATTTTATTATATGTGAAAGGTGCAAGCAGAAGTAGAAAATAAGTCCTGTTAATACAGTTAGGAAAATGCAGTGTAAATTTTGAAATCTGGACGGAATTTTACTGGACATCCTGCATTTTGGAAGTTCATCATCATTTCAGCTGTAAAATTAGGAAAGCGTGTTTTATTTTCCGAAATGAACATAATAGTTCTTGTAACTATGAAACGTTGTTAAAGTCATTTCAAAGGCTTGACAAGTTTAGCCAAACTTCCTACAAACCATGCTGTCACCCAAGGGCAGTGCAACAGAACAGAGAAACAAAATGTGCATAAAATGTTTCGTTAAATGAGTGCACTTGGCAAGACCCTTTATCCACCACCTCGGAGCACCAGGCACGCCCTCCAAACAAGGCAGACAATAAATAGGAACAACATGGTGGGGCTTTGCTCATACGACACATCTGTTCACTTAGTTGGATCGTGTTTTATATTTAGGCATAACAAGTTTGGATTGTCTTTATGTACGGTGACAGCAGTGTAATGTATGTTGTTTGAACTCTGAATTGTATAAATACAGAGACATGTTGATTTGAGAAGAGAAAACAAGGCATGTGAAAATTGGCAAAATACCCATTTCGGGAATTATAGATACTCTTCTTAAAAAGAAAAAAAATAAAGAAGAAACTCAATTGGCAGACCACCCACAAAGTACCATTAAGATCTAAACAACATGAAAAAAAGATGTTCTCCAGCCAGTACAATTGTTGAAAGCATTAACTTTAAAAAAGACTTTAGTTTAATCCAGTGAACTTAAAATGTTTCCTTAGATTACAGACCTCTTTTGTGTATTCCACAGAAGTCCCCTCACATATATGAAATGAATTGGGAAAGTAATAATAGTTGCTATTATAGGTAGGACGTCCTATAGGAACCCAACAGAAGCATTCCATATATCATCCTAGGCAACCCTATAAAATAAATATTAAATGAAATGTGTCCTTGGTCATCAGATAAGGAAACTGAGGAACTAAATAATTGAATCAATACCAGGGTGAGCAGAAGTTGGATTCAAACTTAGGCCATTCTGATTCTTTTCTTTCTTTCTTTTCTTTCTTTCTTTTCTTTCTTTCTTTCTTTCTTTCTTTCTTTCTTTCTTTCTTTCTTTCTTTCTTCTTTCTTTCTAAAAATTTATTTATTTATTGAGAGAAAGAGAGCATATGAGTTAGGGGTGGGGAAGGGAGTGAGAAGAGGCTGAGGGAGAGGGAGAAGCAGGGTCCCCACTGTGCAGGGCACCTGATTTGGGGCTCCATCCCAGGACCCCAAGATTATGACCTGAGCCGAAGGCAGACGCTCAACCAACTGAGTCACCCAGGCACCCCTGGGCCCATCTGTTTCTAAGACATGTGGTCTTGTCACTGCAATGCCTGACGTTCAGTAACTCCTGTAGGTATAATTGGCATACAGGGAATCAAAGTCATTATTAACAATAAAAACAGAACACATAACCCCAAATAAGGACTCAATTCTTAGAAGAAATTTCATTGACATAATCTTCCAAGGAAATAAGCAATTAAATGGGGCAAATGTGCACTTAATTTAAAAGAAACAAAAAGAGGAAAACATCCAACAATAATTCAAAATAAATCTGTCTCAAGCAATGAACAAGAAAGGAGTAGAGTAATCCTAATGCTTTCTCTACATAGAGTTAACGGTCTACGGAAATAAGAAGTCTACCTGACTCTAAAGAGTCTAACTCAGTATGAAGAAGTGCCCCTTGCCTCTATATTTCTCTTATGATCACAGCCACTAATAATCATTCTTTTTTTTTCTGCTTTCCTTTTCTGCTTTTTCTTTCCACTTAATACCTGGATGATTCACTATAAATTTCCTTTTATATATATAGATCTCTAATATGGATTAAGTTCCCCAAAAGAAGCAAGTATATCTCACTTCCCCACTTATGTGCACACTTTCTCTCTCAAATAAATAAAATCTTTAAAAAAAAGTAGAAGAAAGAAAGAGAAGAAAGAAAGAAAGAAAGAAAGCCCGAGTTTGAATCCAACTTCTACTCACCCTGGTATTTATTCAATTATTTAGTCCCTCAGTTTCTTTATCTGATGAATGAGGACACATTTCATTTAATATTTATTTTATAGGATTACATAGGATGGTATATGGAAGGCATGTCCCATAATGCCTCACACATAAGTGCTCAACTAATGGTTGCTTTAATTCATGGCAAGGCTTCTGACACCAAGATTATCTAGACTCACCAAATTCGCCCAACGAGTAAAAAAAAAAAATGGTTCTAGTTACCTGGACAACGTTTGAGACTTTTGGTAATGCAGCTTACATTTTCAGCAAAAAGTATTCAGGGCTTTTTAAATTACCTCACAAGTACCTTAAAAAGGAAGAAGAAGAAGTAGTAGTAGATCACTGATTTGAGAGTAACAGGTAGAGGTGAGGTTTGCTTTTTATATAAATTATGGTTTCCAAAGACTGCATTTCATTTTAATTTCTGCCATTTGAGAATTCATCGAGGAGCCTCCAAGGAGCACAGCAGGTTCATGATACAAGAAGGATCGAGGCTGGATTGGTGGAAAGAAGAGAGTGGTTCAGAGCTTGAGAAACAGTGCCCTAAAGAATAAACCCAAGGAAGGGCACTTGGGTGGCTCAGTTGGCTGAGTGTCTGCCTTCAGCTCAGGTCACAATCCCAGAGTCTCCAGATGGAGCCCCAGGTCAGGACTCCCAGCTCAGCGAGGAGTCTGCTTCTCCCTCTCCCTCTTTCCCTGTTCATGCTCTCTCTCTCTCTCTCTTTCTCTCCATCTGTCTCAAATAATAAATAAAAATCTAAAAAAAAAAAAAAAAGAATAAACCCAAGTTGCATAGACCCTTCTACCCCGTAAATCAGAGCCACTAAAAAAGAAAGAAAAAAAAAGGAAGGGGGAGGCCAAGGGAGCTGAGGCTTTAAGATCTGGAAGTGAGAGTTAAGATTTAAGATGTTCTATAAACGTTTATTGAGTGACTGAAGGAATGAATGCATAATACCAGAGTCCCCGCACTCCACCGCACTTGAGAGCGCAGAAGCCTGATGAGTAAAAGGGGATTGAAGGTCAGAGTTAAGAGGCACTTAAGAGATACAATTAAGCTGAAACAACCAAGAGCACTTTGGGAGCCATACAGAGAAAACTGAACATGTTGCAGCGCTTTTGACAACTCCCAAGAAGTTTTGGCCAATGCGTTCAAGAGCGATGGTCACATTGTGCCTCTCAGAATCATCCAGGTGGCTGCATGAAAGGAGGGGGTGGGGGGCACCACTTAGCAAACCATCTCACCAGCTGTCTCTATGTGTGAATCTTGAAGCTGCCAAACTGCACATGAACGGCACGTTGGCCTCTACTGTGGCACAAGCGCAGTGAGCCACCGACCACAGCAGATGTGCTGGGCTGCGCGAGGCCCGCGGTGGCTAGAGGGCAGCTCGCTCCCTCAGAGGACGCTGGGCCACCAGCTGCCGGTGACAGCGATCCAATCAGGTTCTGCCCTGTAGGTTTTAAGTGCTGCCTGCTTCGAAAAGCCAGAGCCTCCAAATAATGCAGGAGCTAACAAGTTTGCAAAGGAAATGCACTTGCAATATGAAAACAGGAGCAGCTGGATATCCAACTGTGTAAAGAAATACAGAGGGCTCTTCTTTTCCTGCAAATTGATATTACTCACCCGGGTTTTATGGAGTCGAAAGCATATGCTTAAGTATAATGACTCAACAACTCACACCAATTTCCACATTGCAGCCATATAAATAATCAATTCCACCTAGGCCGCGATGGTGTGACTCTCTTGCCTGGTATTCCAGATGAGAATCATAAACCAATGGCTCTGGAGGTACCAGTTTTAAATTATTTCGTGAAATGAAATGTCCACGTATGCAAATATGTATAACAAGATACCTAAAGTGGATGAAACAAAGGGGAAGTACTCATCATCCAGATTAAGAAAGAGCATCACCGGTACAATTCAAGGGATCCCCGCCATCCCCCGACACTTGCACCCTTAGGACTGGCCGCCTCATTTGAGGATCCGGATGCAAACTGAAAATGCAGGGTCTCTTGTCCAAAATTATCAAGAATTTCAAGATGGCAATGTCAAGCATAAAGCCTTCTTTAAAAAAAATTACTTATTTATTCATGAGAGACACAGAGAGAGAGAGAGAGAGAGAGAGGCAGAGACACAGGCAGAGGGAGAAGCAGGGTCCATGCAGGGAGCCTGACATGGGACTTGATCCCCGGATCGGGATCACACCCTGAGCCAAAGGCAAATGCTCCACTGCTGAGCCACCCAGGAACCCCAAGCATAAAGCCTTCTAAATGTGATACCAGCACAACGACACAAGTCACAGATCCACGAAACCAGCCCTAATAGTTCCTCTACCACCCCTCAAACATAGAAATCATTACACGAAACTTCCTAGATATGAATTCTATTGCTTTTGTAGGCTTCATTATGTATGTGTCAAGTATATCCTGTTTTTGCATGTTTGAGACTTACAAACATGCCATATATCCGACATCACGTTTTTAAGATTCATGTTCATGTTGATCTGCATGGCTGTCATTTCTTTCCATGGCCTACATTGTGCCAATCAATTGGTTTGTATCTGAAATGTATTTAAACAGTTTCCTATTGAAGGACATTTGGGTTATATGCAGTTTTCTGGTGCTTTTTTTTTTTTTTTCTGTTTCCAGAATAAACAATGCTTCCAGGAATATTTTTGCAGCTGTCTCCCAGGGAACATGTACAAGTTCCATATGGTGTAGGTGCATTTCTTGTAAAAAGCGTAGAGCTACATCTTGTATTTGTCTAGTCTGACAATCCGTCTTGTCGCTGATGAAATTAGTCCATTTACATTTACTGTGTGCTATACTTTGATGCATTTTTATTGTGTCATCCTGTGCGTTCTCTTTGTCTCCCTTCGTCCAGGCTTCTTTTGGTTTTTTATCTCTCTTACAATGATTTTTAGTTCAAATTATCCCTACTGCTTTAACTGAATTCTTATCTGTTCTGCCCTTGGAATTTTAGTCACAAGTCTCTACCCATTGTTTTAATTCTCCAACTAAGCCCTGCAGAAACCATAGGATGTTTTCATTATTATCACCTCACCACCCCCTCCCGACTTAGAAGCTATTGTCCTTCAGCATTTTAGTTTTGTCTTGTTTTGCCCCACAAAATGGACATTGTTAGTACTTTTTTTATACTGTTAGTGATTAGGCTTGTCTACAAATTTGTTGGTTTCTTTGCTCATCTTTCTTCTCATGGCTCAACCATGCCTCCTGGAGCCATTTTTTATTCTTCTTGCATGCGAGTATAGTTTTTAGAAGTTCAAGTTAGTGCCTTACGGTGGTAAACTCTCAGTTTTCATTTATCTAAAAATGTTTTGTTTTTGCTTTTCAATATACAGTTTTGCCTCTGAACAATTTAGGATCGACAACTAAATCCCAATGCAGCATGTGTGGTTACTATCAATCTCACTATTGGTCATCTCTCTTCTCACTGAATTATTTTAAGATCTTCTCTGTGTGTGGCGCTAGAATGCATAGAGCGGTGCATATTTCACTACCTATGTAAATATTTCCTCTCCTCATTCTCTTGTTTTCTTCTGGAACTCAAATGTGAAATGCTTCATTGTCTCATCACATACTCCATCTCTCTTTACCTCAATGTGTATTGTCAATCTCCTTGTTTTATGGGCTATATTCTGGTTCATTTCTTCATGTTTATCTTCATAGTTGCTAATTTTCTCTTCCATTTGTGAAATTCTTTATTGCAGCAACCATATTTTTCATATCTGAGTTTAATGGTTACTTTAAGAAGCAAAATTCGTCCAAGGCTAGAAACTAAGAAAGATATGCGCCAGGGGATCCCTGGGTGGCTCAGTGGTTTAGCGCCTGCCTTTGGCCCAGGGCCCGATCCTTGAGTCCCGGGATCCAGTCCACGTCGGGCTCCCAGCATGGAGCCTGCTTCTCCCTCCTCCTGTGTCTCTGCCTCTCTCTCTCTCTCTCTCCCTCTCTCTCTCTCTCTGTCTATCATAACTAAATAAATCTTAAAAAAAAATTTTAAAAAAGGAAAGATATGCACCTATTTTCCCAAGTTCAGCAGCTAACCCTAGTCCAAAAGGAAGCTTCCTGAGGCCTGGATTGCTGAGAAATGAGGCCAAGTGGTCATCCTATCTGTTTCAGTTCAGCCAGTCAATGAAAACAGCATCAATCACCTCATCGTGCTGATGACAATTCCATTGTCTCTGCCCATGTCACAGAGTAGGTTGGGATGGGGTGCCTTTTGCATGATATTAGCATGATCCATGGTTCTTTGGGTTCTGCTTTCACTTCAGGAATGCCTAAAGATCAACCAGTGCAGAAAGGACACGGGAGCAGACGATTGGTGAGGTCTGGGCAGATATCCCTGGGTGCTTGAGGATGCTGACAAAGATTAGAGGGAGATGTAGAGTTCATATAGCCAGGCAACGTGGAGTAGGAAGAAGAAAGTTGAGGCAGGACAAAGGGGTGGGCCATTGACTCAATCAGCCTAATAGCTTGGTGTCATGAAAAGTGTCATGGAGCCATTACACGTAAAATCACCAGGCAAGCACTTTCTCATGGATCTCTCCGTCTTCTTAGATTGTGTGCATGTGTGTATTTATGTTTATCTTATAACGTACTTTATACACATAACATACTTATTTTAAGCCTAACCTGTAGGATATACCTTTGTACTACATTTTACATATAAAAATACTGCATGCTATGAATACAGTGAAGGTAAAACTTGCCAGCTACATTTTTAGCAGTAATACTAAGAACGAATATTTCATGAGAAGCCTAAAAGGATTACTTTTCTGATTTCTTCACCTGGGAAAGACAATTACCATCTGATGAGTTGCCTTAAAGGGGCTGTTTGTTCGTTGTAAAGAGCAATCAGGTTTCTTATTTGCGGCATCCACAGAAACTTTCTCAGTAGGAAAATGTCCTGACATAAAGGGTTCCAGTTAAGACACCAGATTGCAAGACAAAGACGCAAACAGCTGTGGCAGCTTTGAATGTGTACTTACTGTTCAGTTGTTCACAAAAATGTTTAGATCAACTTCACTACTTCCAAAGTTCCTGTAGACAAGTGGCAGAGATGTATTACAGGCCTCAGGAATGGTTTCCCGAGACACTCAAAGGCCGATGGCAGAGCCAGGAAGTGTCCAGGGGACACCAGCCTCCCCTTTATGACCAAATGAAACACTCACTGCAAAGACCAGGATATCACTGAAGAAAACAAGGGCAGCCAACCTGTGAAATAAAATGAAAACTTCAGCCATAATGAAATCAATGCTCGTGTTACAGTACGAAGCAGTCCCTGGAGAATCAATAAACAATTTGGTTTCCAGAGAATATGAATCTGACTTGCCACAGAGAATCAGAGGGACCGATGCTACTCTCTGTACCCAAGTTTCTGCATCTGTGGCGTAGAGCCATCCTTCAACAGCTAGAACAGCTTCTACTTGTCCAGAAAATCTTACCTCGTTAGCTGCCTTCGTGTTCCTGCGGCACATAGGGTGTGTCTTCACTGGTGTGTGTGCCTTTGAATCAGGTGGCACATAATTTGCCTGGCTATAGACCTGTCATGTAATTAAGGCAGAAAACTTCACAGAGATCACAAATCTTGCTAACATACCACATCCCCTTTACTGTCTTAACGATTCAGTGACGCCAGTGGGAAAACATTATTACTGTTACTTGGTACACGGGAAGTGAGCAGGCAATAGGAGTTAAATATATTTCAGTTTTTGACAAAGAAACAAAAGCCCAAAGACACTTTTAAGGTTACACAGTTAAGACACAGTAAAACCAGGGTGGGTGTCTGGGTGGCTCAGTCAGTTAAGCATCTGCCTTCAGTTCAGGTCATGATCCTGGAGTCCTGGGATCGAGCCCCGCATTGGGCTCCCACCTCAGTGGGGAACCTGGTTCTTCCTCTCCCTCTGCCTCTCCCCTTGCTCATGCTCTCTCTCTCTCTCTCTCTCTCTCAAATAAATAAAATCTTTAAAAAAAAAAAAAAAAGAAACAGTAAAACCAAGTCTTAGCATATACCTACATTTTCTGACTCCAAATCCAGAGTTCTTTCCATTCACAGGCCTGCCTCTCAGAGCCTACCTTGTTTTTACACACACACACACAAGCATATTATGCCCTCACACATACAGTTTACCTACAGGATTAAAATCTCTCATCTACACCACTGAAATCCTGCTGTGGTGTGACGGACTGGTAAAAACTGGTTTCTAGTGCTCCCACAGTGAGGCTCACAAATGGATTGTTTATTGAATTGAAATAAATGAAATACCAATTCAATGACCATGAACATGCCACATTGTCCTGTGAGGTAATTTCAGCAAATTATAATCAACAAAAGTCTTTCTTCCCTTTCTTCAAACTTCGTTGTGTCCCTACTGAAAAGAAAAAAAAAAAAAAAGAGAGAGGACAACAAAATAATTAGAGGCAACCTGAAAGAAGGTATAAAGGTAGAAGAAAGAAACCTTTGGGGATGTTTGGTGCACTGCCCCTATACCCATCCAGGAGAATTCTAGTTTCCTTCTATGCCAGGTCTTCACATCCACAATGTGAAGAGTTGGAGACCAGTTAAGAAGGTGACTTTACTCTGTAAAGGATCAGACAAGTTGAGGAGGTACTGGGGACCTTATGGGACCAGAATGATCTTCCTCACCTCTCCAATCTCCAGCCTCTGCATCCATACCGAACCTCTGAACATGTTAATATTCCTGAGACCACTCTGTGGGATGTCACTCCCTACTATAATACTAAATGAAGCAGCAGGGAATTTTTTGTAACCCCAGGTAATAGCACCTTTAAAAACGACCCTTTCAATGTTTGTTGGTGACATGTACTACATTTACATAAAAACACACCCATCGTACAGGATCATGCTGATTACCTTGCTGAATTTCTCTAACTCTTATGACCCTATGCGATAAATATTTTCCCAAATATTATTTTTGAGTTGCCAGGTAAATCAACTACTTTGAGGTATCACCGTCCTTAAATTAGCTGAATGAAGGTAGAGGATGGGTAATGACCAGTCAGGAGAAGTGCAATGAAAGGAACATTGCCAAACTCAAGTCCAGAATCAGAATATTTATTACGTTCCCCTGGGGGTGAACTGGCTTCTCCCAAGTTCAGTAACATTTTCCAGAACAAAATAAATTAATTAAAAGTGTCCACAGAATGACCAAGCATTATAATTGTTTATAGTCTGTTTCTAAGAGTTATTTCATCACACACTTAACATTAATGATCTTGGAAATACATAAATAAAACAGCCCCTAGTTATGAAAGCTCTGAGTTTTTATTCTAATATTTAGTAAATGAATACCATCCCCCTTTTTTTCCCAACATAAGAAGCACCTTACAAGTAGTGGTTATGAAATCAAATTGTTGTCCTTCAGAATTATGGGAAGAACCTAAAAGTTTCTAAGACTGACATCCGGTGGTACACACATTTTGTACATGAGTGTGTTTGAGTATTAATAATGAATATTATAAAAGTACTATGCTGAGTGATTTATCTCATTCAGTCCCCACAACAGCCTATGTGGTTATTCCCCGTTTTAAAGCTCAATTTTAAATTCTTTTTCAATTTTTAAATTATTTAAAATTTTAAGTTCCTATTTGAAACTCAGCAAATTTAAGAGGCTTTCCCAAGGGCATACAGCCAGTATGTGGCAGAAATGGTCTGGAGGCAAACAAGAGCTTCTCACTTTAAATCAAATGCATCTTGCAAGTGATGGAGGTATAAATGGAGTCTGTCCTTTAACCGAAATCTAGTTCTCTTTACACAACAGCACAGCTGATGAATTAAAAATAGGATCCCCAGAGGTCATAGATGAAAATAATGACAAAGATTTTCTCATGAACATGTGCCATTTAGTTCAAAAGAAATTTGTAAGGCCACCTCATGTCTAATCACTTAAATGTTAGAGGAAGCAGAGGGATGGAATATTTTCTGCACCAGATTTGGATCTAAGTATCCAGATGCTTCAAGTCGGATTTCCCAACAGCCATACTACTAAAATCTGGGCCTTGATGTGGGGGGAAGGAAAAGAGATACTCTATGCATGCTAGGATATTTTGCAGCATCCTGGCCTCTACCCACTAGATGCCAACCTTTGGTTGAGTGACAACCACAAATGTCTCCAGCGCAGCCTCCCTGGGAGTCTAAATCAGCCTTTCTCCCCACTGAAAACCACAGACTTCAAGGAAGTAATGCTTTTCTTTTGCTGTGTCTGAAAATTCTCTTTTTCTTAATTATTGAATGTTACTGAGAAATGTTCCAAACTTCCTTCAGATGTAGAAGAAATTCAAGAACAGATTGTTCTCCCACTGAGTGTGAAAGAATTGCCTCAATAAATATTACCAATAATGACTATCTTGTGGTTGATTGTGGCATCTCGCCCTTTGACTTCCACCACTGATAAGTCATTCACCCCGGAGTGTGTCCTGATGGCACAAAAGCATGCTGTGAGTGGTAACATATTTGAAAGATACCAAGTATTAGGGGCAATTTTTTGTCATTCAAATATTTATAGGTAAAATATGAAAAAAAAATGTGGAATATAGTGCTACAGTCACAATGAAATAGCCCTACACATACCCTAGATTGCCCGAAATTTTTAAAATTAACCATACAAAATGTTGGCAAGGGCATAAAGAAACTGAAACTCTCAGACAGTGCTAATAGGAATGTAAGACGAGAAAAATACTTTGGAAAACAATTCGACCATTTCCTAAAATGTCAAAGTTGAATGCATCCACCATGTGATAGAGCCATTCCAATCCTAACCATTGACCCATGAAAAACAAACAAAGGACAAACAAATGTATCTAAAGACATCTACATTTCTATTTATAGCAGCTTTATTTCTAAGCACCAAAAACTGGAAACAACCCCAAATTATGACATATCCATACAGTGGAATAAGACCTAGCAATAAAAAAGGAAGACAATACCAATGTACTCGGTACCACAGATACCATCTCAAAATCATTACATTACGTGGGGGCACCTGGATGGCTCAGTCGATTAAGCATCAAACTCTTGGTTTAGGCTCAGGTCATGATCTCAGGGTCGTGAGATCGAGCCCTGCATTAGTCTCTGCACTCAACCAGGATGGTCTGCTTCAGGATTTCTCTCTCCCTCTGCCCCTGCCACCACTCTCACTCTCTCACAAATAAATAAATAAACCTTTAAAAAGAAATCATTACATGAAGTGAAAGAGGACAACCAGGAAAGAATACACACCGTATGATTCTATTTATCCAAATTCTAGAACATACAGCCTACTCTGTAGTGTTGGGAAGGAGGTCAGCATTTCCAGACGTTGATGGGTAAGGCAAAATGGAGAGGAAACTCATGCTATCTTAATTGTGATGATGACTTTAAGGGTGTGTGTATATGTCAAAACTGCTGATATTGTAAACTTTAAATATGTATATTTTATTATACTTCGATTATAGCTCCATAAATTTAGAAAAACAAAACAATGTTGTAGGAAAATACAAAGCTTTATCTACCTAATAGAAATTGTGATGGAAGATAAAATTCAATCCCCAATCTATTATTCCAGAATAATGACTAGAGACAATTTTGGTAAAGTTATATGTTGCATAAATTCCAAATCCATGACATGGTTGTACTCAGGAACCAGTCTAACTAGTATAACTTGCCTTTCAGACCAGAATTTAAAATAACACATGCACATAGACACATATACTCACCACACCACTGTATTACAAAGCAAAGCCGGCTGCATTACAATGATTTCATTTTGCTATCCTGTGAATTCTCCTTTTATTTGAGGCTATCATCTTCCTGTCATTCTTTGGCTCAAAAAAAAAAATAGCTAACCTTATTTAAATAACATGATATCATCTTTATATTATGAACTATTCGAGTTGGTGTTTATATATTGATGCTTCAACAAATACCAAATGCTACAAAAGTATAAAAATCTTAGAAATGCATAAACGAGGCAAATTCTGTGCCTTTCATGCTTTATGAATGAAAAACCCAAAGCTGATACAAAGCGATACTAATTTGGAATTGTCAATGTGCCAGGCCTGCAACAGGTATACTTTAGGTAAAGTATCATGTCCTTCATCTAAGCTAAATCAAAGAATAAAAGCATGAAAAATTATTTGAGTCACACAAAAAGAGTAAGTTAATAACCAAAAAAACCCCATATTTATATCTTTCTCTCTAATTTTTGGCCACTCTGAGCGCCTTTTCCTATTCTGAAAAAAAAATCTATAGGACTTGAATCTATTAAGTGAATTACAGCTTTGAGCTCAGGAAATAAATGACTATAATTTTGTGGTTCACAATCACATTTTGTGTTTCCCTTCACTTCTCTCTATGAATGGTAAATTATAGGAATGCCTGGGTGACACATTTGGTTGAACAACCAACTCTTGGTTTTGGCTCAGGTCATGATCTCAGAGTTGTGAGATCGAGACCTATGTTGGGGAGTGGGGAGTTTGCTTGAGATTCTCTCTCTCTTTTTCTCTATCTCAAATAAATAAAAAAATCTTTAAAATAAGGGTAAATTATATATTATTATGTCACAAGTTAGACATCACAAATGGATTTGGGGTGAGCTGCCTGTTTCTGACACAATATCAGGCTCCTTCTCCAGAAGCTGAGCTTTACTATTTCTGGCCAATGTGGAAATAAGTGGAAACACTATATTCAAAGACATTTTGCCATTTTTATTTTTCACCCCAAGATCACTTAATGCCTTGATGCAAATGATGTTATAATTCAGAATGAGGGTTAGCCCTTGGGAAGCAAAATGAAGCAAGAGAAATAAAACAGATCAAAAATGAAGGGAAAAGGAACATAATACACAAGCAAACAAGAAACAAGACAACTTAATGAAAAATCTAATCTTAAAAAGCAAGCAGTACAGGTGACTGGACTCAAAGTAGACTCAATCAAGGCAGAAGCACCAATATCAAGAGAAGAGTCTCAAACAAATATAAATGAATTTACTCTATTTTTCAAATGAAGTAACAATAACCAAAGTAAGGAACATATTGTGATTTAAGCATAGACACACACAGACACACACATACACACACAGACACACATGCACATCATGAAGCAGTGGAGACGTACTCTTGCTTCAAGACTTTCTAACTCTGTGATCTTGGTCAAGTCATTTAACTCAGCTCTGCTTCAATTTCCCCTGCTAAACGAGAACAACACAGGACATTGAAATGACCATTACCATCAATTCATACAGTAATATAGAGAATGCTGATTGAAACTTTAATGCAGAGCAACATTGTAAGTACAATAATTTTTAGATATTATTATAAATTTCATTTGGAACTCTAATGGGGGAAAAAAGCTAAGACAATAGAGCAACATATTAGCTATGCTAAAGATGTATTAGCCCCACATCCCTACATTATAAGTATGAGAAAAAGTGATAGTAATCATGCCAGGAAAACTGACAAAATGGTTCTAAATAATCCACAATGACTTACTTGATCAAAGTGATTAATGAAAGAGATTACATGAAACAGAAAGGACCTGCAATAAAATTAAGACCTATTTTTCCAAGTTGAAAGACAGTTTTACTACAGTAAGAGAAGGTCCAACAAAGAAAAATTCCAAATGGATGACATCACCTTTTTGCCAATTTTTTTAAGGATTTTATTTATTCATTCATGAGAGACAGAGAGAGAGAGAGAGGCAGAGACATAGGCAGAGGGAGAAGCAGGCTCCCTGCTGGGTGCCTGATGCAGGACTCGATCCCAGGACTCCAGGAACACAACCTAAGCTGAAGGCAGATGCTCAACCACTGAGCCACCCAGGTGCCCCAAAATTTTTTAACCTAAAAGATAAAAACCATATTTTATGAGCTACAAATGGGAGGGAAAGGCTTAAGGAAATTCAAAAATAAAATTAACATGAAATTTGTTCTCTGAGACTTCTAAAAAGAAGGCCAGGAGAACTGGAGCTATGGCCACAAGAACAGAGACTGAGAAAAGGCATCTCTTTGAATGCCAGTGGAAGCTCATCCCTTCTAAACCCAATGTGAAGCAATAGCAAATGTCCACAATAAACCAGTAGCAGCAAAGAGGACTTCAAGAAGTAATGGGTATCTGAGGATCCCTGGACATTCTTTAAAACAAATAAGAGATGTTTTGGACACTAACAAAAGGCAAGATTAATGCTATAGCTTTAAATCCTTACGCGAATCAGAGTATATTGTGTGCTATATGCAAAGGAGGACCAGAGAATTCTGTAAATCCCCTCTGGTAGCGTACATTTTTGCCTTACCTATTGTTGACTCCCTTCTCGGACTCTTTTCCTTTGTTTTTTTGCCTCCTTTCTTGACCAGGCCAACTCCATCCCCAGTCAGACCTGGAATTTGTTGATTCTTCTGCATTACACACCGTTCTCTCAGACCTCCAGAGCAGTGCTTAGCCTCTCATCATCCAGACCTCTACTCAAAATTCACCTCTTCTCAAGGTTGTTTCTGGTTACCCTAACTAAAATGCCCTCAAGACATACTATCACTCATTCTTTTTCTTTTTTCCCATAGCGCTTATTTGAAATTTCTTGCTATTTTATTAGTTTATTTATTACTTTATGGTTTTTATTTTATTGTTATTTTTAAAGACCTCTTTAGAACAATATTAGGTTTGCAGAAAAAGTAAGAGGAGGGTACAGAGATTTCACAAGGACCCTCTGTCCCCCATACATGCATCCCCTTCCCTATTATCAGCATCCCCCACCAAAGTGGGACACTTGTTACAGTTGATAAACTGACATTCACACCTTTATTATTTTGTATTATTTTCCTTTACTTTATCTTTATTTCACTTGACCTTAGAATATTAAACCCAGAAAAGCACAACCCTGTCTGTCAGGCTCACCAAGCCAAAATCAGCTCCCCCAAATTGTAGACACCTAGTCAGAATGTGTTCAAAAACCAAATTAATTTTTTTTTAAAAAAGGAGTATAATTTCTCCTCTTCAGCAATTTTCACATTTGTTCCTTGACTTCCTCCCAGCAATTCTTTTTTGCTCCTTCACTTTCCTCTGCTTGAGCTGTTATAATCTTCTAATGACAGGTTTAATTTTTCATTGGACTTCAATTTAATCCTTGCTCCATACTACTAATTGACAAATTTTTCTTTAGAGAAAATATGATCATACTGTTTTCTTACTAACACTGACACATGTACAGACACTCCTGGTTCAAGATGGTACACTCCAAAGATGTGATGATTTTCTTTCTCTCTTGAGGATCTAGCAAGGTGATAGCAAGGAATGAAAAAGGAACAGCACAACATTTACAAAGAGATCAAGAGGGGCACTGAACATGAGATCCATCATTCCTGGGAGGTAGTATGTAAATGAAAAGAATATTGTCTTCTGAAGCACAGCACAAGAAACCCATCAGGAACGATTCCAGAAAGACTGCAACAGAAAAAGTAGTTGACCAATCTAGCAAAATGCTGAACAAGTTTTAAACCCAAAGACTGTATATTTGATGGAAAGTAGAAATGAGAATTCAGATAGATAATCAGAGGATTAATTGAATGCCTTTACAAAAACAGAAAAAAAAAATCTGCTACATTTCTCTGTCTCCTTGCACAGAACACCAAGAACTAGTTGCTTATTCTCAGGCATATATATGGGAAAATTTAGGTGGACAAACTTAGAAAGGTATTATTAAAAAGGAAAAAACAGAGAATATAGAGCAGCTCTTAAAAAACAAAACCAGAAAATATGACTGCCCCCCAAATCCAACAGACAATTGGAATATAAGTCAGAGATATCTTCCTAAATGTGTTAAAAATATAAAAAGGAAGAAAGTATGAGGAAAAAAGATAAGAAATATAAGTGGGTCATTCCAGCAAGCACAATATCAGATTAATTGGAGTTCTAAGAAGAATAGAGAAAATGGAAAAGAGAAAAATTCATTAAAAAAAAACAATAAAAGAAAATTTTCTGAAGATGAAGGGAAAGACCAGTTTTCAAGTTAAAAGTACTCAGTTCCTAGTAGGATGAATGAATGAATGATCCATACCTAGATATGCCATTGGGAAATTTCATTGGGAATGAGAAGATTCTAAAAGCTCAGGTCACTTACAAACAAGAAAATAGACTGGCATCCCAGATTGCTTTAGCGGCACCAGATGTTAAAAAAGCAGTGGCATATTGCCTTCAATATTCTAAGACTACATTATTCACAACCTAAAATTCTATAGCCCAATCAAACTATCAGTTAGGTAGGAAGTCAAAATAAAAATATTTGCAAGACTTCAAAAACTTTCCAGCTCATATACCCTTTCTTAGAAAGTAACTTGAGGATGTGCACCAGCCAGAGAGAAAAATAATCCAAGAAAGAGGAAGACAAAAAAAAAAAAAAAATTAGGAACATAGGATGTAATCATACTCATCAGTAAAGTCTCAAATTTTCAGCTACACTTCACATCTGAAGGACAATGAAACCGGGTTTGAATATACAGAGTACTCTGCCAGAATCCTAGAAAAAGAGAAATCGATAGACTACCATAGTTCATTTTAATATTAAAAACATAGATAATAATGTGACAAAGGTAGAAACATAAGTTAAAAATTGAAACAACTAGAAATTCCAGGAAAAACAAAAACCTATAAAAAATAGGAAAATGGTTTCATAAGACAGATTTGCTAAGCATAAAAATGTCACTTTTTTTAAATATCACTTTTTAACTAATAGAGTAAATTTACAAAGTTGAGAAAGGTTTAATCAACTCAAGTCTTTCTTATTATGTGATCTCACAAACACCTGTATCTATTTGATTAAAATATTATAGTGCTATTATAATTAATGTTAAATTTTATTTGAGAAAAATTAAAAGCATTTAACATGTGTAACAAGTCCTCTGTGATCTGGTCCTTATCTACTTCTCCACTGTAATCCTCCAATACGGTCACATATTATTAGTAACAAAACTGTCATTGAACTCTTGCTTCTGTGTATGCTATTCCCTCTTCTGAAATCTCTTCTTTGCCACAGATCTAAATTTCTTTTATTCATCCTTTAAGATCCAGTTGAAAGATCTCCTCTATGAAGTCTCTCTGAGCCATTTTCCAAAGTTGGTAAATTTCTCTTTTGTTCCACTACTTCTTTGATTTTTTTGAAGCCACAATTTTAGCAATAATTTATTTGCTTAGAAGAACTTATTATTCACTTCTGTGTCTTCAACAGAGTGCCTTACCTGTAGTAGACCCCTAACAAATGTTTAATTAATTGAAGATGATGGTAGAATCAGGATGTTATGCCACAGGCTGAAGACAGCTCAACTTAGACACTGGATTTCACATGTGCATAGAGACACAGGATTTTGTATGGAATTTCAAGTTCACTTAGTTGCTAATAATTATTGCAAAAACAAATAAATAAAACAGGTATGTTAAAATATGTTAACATTTTAAAATGTTTTTAAAAATAAAATTAGTTTTTGATCTAAAGGGAAGTAAAGAATTTAAAATCCACTAGAGAAATAACATAAATAAAACATGTGGGCAGCCCCGGTGGCCCAGCGGTTTGGTGCCACCTTCAGCCCGGGGTGTGATCCTGGAGACCTGGGATCGAGTCCCGTCAGGCTCCCTGCATGGAGCCTGCTTCTCCCTCTGCCTGTGTCTCTGCCTCTCTCTCTCTCTCTCTCTCTGTCATGAATAAATAAATAAAATCTTTTTAAAAATGTTGTAAAAGATAACTAACTAAAGATAACTAACTAAAGATAAATTTAAAGACAATGAAGGATAATAAACAAATGTAAATGGATTATATTCCCTCAAAAAAGGTGGGTGGAGACTACTGAGCCAAGTTGGGAATCTGACTATACAGAAATTTGAGGAAAGAATTTTGGACAAAAAATCTAGGAAAAGAAAAAAATGAAGAATATTATATATTAAAATATTTGTTTCTATCATTAAATCCCAATGGCATTTAGAAGTTTAAAACACCTAACACACACACATAGACTAAATTATTCTACCATTGGTAAGCAAAATCCTAAAATGACACCAAAGATTCCTCACCCCTTGTGTACATGCTTTATCTAATCCTCCCCATTGAGTGGGTGAGAGACCCATGACTATAATGAGTCATCACTCCTACAAATAGATTGTTATATGGCAAAAGTGAAGGGGTCTGCAGGTGTAATTACAGTCCCTGCTGAGCTGACTTTAGGCAAATCCAAAAGGAGATTATCCTGGGTAGACTAACCTAATCATACAAGATTTAAAGGTGGAACTAGAGAAACCAGAGGGACCTGAGCAGCAAAAGATACTCTCCTATTGGCCTTAAAGAAGCAAACTTCCATGTTTTGGAGAGGACCGTGTGGCAGGGAACAGCCAATGACCTTCAAGAACTGGGTGCCTCAATCATATAACCACAAGAAATCACTGGTCCACCAATGAGCTGAGGGCTTGGAAGAGGATATTGATCCTCTGATGAGATCACAGCCCCAGTGGACACTTTATTTCATTCTATTGAGATGTTGAGTAGAGAATCCAGGTAACCATGCCCAGACTCCAAACCCACAGAAACAATGAGATATCAAGTGTGTGTTGCTTTAATCCACTATATTTGTGGTAATTTGTTATACAGAAATAGAAAACTATCTTTAGCATCAAGAAAATTATTTCTTGTGGTGCCTGAGTGGCTCAGTTGGTAAAGTGTCCAAGCCTTGGTTTCAGTGCAGGTCATGATTTCAGGGGTCATGTACCCAGTGGGGAATCTGCTTGAGTTTCTTTCCCTCTGTTCCTCCCCCTCTCTAAAATAACTAAATAAATCTTTTTAAAAAATTATTTCTTTTTTCCTGATTTTTTGATTCTCACTATTCTGCTTATAATGACACTTCACTCTGTGTGTTCTTAGCATAAATGATTTTGCTTTTATTGACCAGTATAGAGATTAATATCACATAAGAGATAAACAACCTTGTTAAGTCACATGAAGCATGATCAAAGGTAGCCCCCCAAAACTCCAACTGCAGAGCTAAGACAACTTGCTTTTAGCCGGGACTCATTCTGAGCCCACCAGTCAATAAAATCCTTTATTCCTCACAAAATCCTTTACAAAGAACCCTTGAATTATGAAGGTGGAAGTTAATGAAAGAAAGAGAAATATATATGGTTAAACTTGACAGGCAAATTCCATTAGCCTGAAAAATCAGACTAGGAACTTGATAGTTTCCTCTGAACTCCTCTTAGGGTCTCAAAGCCAGCTTCCCACAGAATCCGTAAACCTGACCGAAAGACTACTTGGTTCAACTACATGGTTCTCCAGATTTGGGGCTGTATCGCAAGTCAAAACTTCTTAAGGATTTTACCGACACATTCTCCATCTTCTGATTATATATGCACCACTCAGGCTCAGTGGGTAACTGGATAATCTGTCTCTCATGTTATAAAGAAGCACAATATTTATCAAGCATCTTAAATACTTATGAGGCAGGGAGAACTCAAGAGATCTTTTCTAGTCTCTGGTCTTCAGAGGGCTGCAGATAAACCATCACAGAACGTAGATATTCATTATGTTTTCTGAAATTTCCACGGAAGAAGAAAAAACACAGCTCCATAGAAAACCAGCATCACTGAACTTGCTATCCAACAGTCAATTCTGTTTGAGTCATTTTCTCAGTGTTGGCACTACTGATATCTAGGGCTGAATAAACCTTCTTTGGGGCAGCATCCCATGCCTTGTAGGGTGGTTAGCAGCACCCTGGACTTCTAGATGAGAGTAGCACCCTCTTTCCCCTGTTATGACAACCAAAAATATTCCAGACATTGCCAAGTGTCCTCTGGGAGAGAAGAAAAAGCCTCAATCAAGAACTACTGGTAAAAAGTCAGGGTGCCTGAGGGGCTTAGTTGATTAAGCATCTGCCTTCAGCTCAAGTCATGATCCCAGGGTCCTGGGACCTTTACTCAGAGGAGGTTTCCCCTCCCACCTGCTCATATGCAAGCTCTCGCTCTCTTTCTCTCTCATTCTCACAAATAAATAAATAAAATCAATCTTTTAAAAAAAAATTATCAATGTGGTGACCAAGTCCCTGCATATACTTAAAGTCACTGGAAGACCAGAGTGATGACCATTTCTGTATCTATAGCAACATCCACCTACTTTCTAGGATTGTGCTTCTCAGTATGGTTGCTACAAGCTCCATGTGGCTATTAACACTTGAAACATGGCTAGTCTGAACTGAGATGTGTTGCAAGTGTAAAACAAATACCAAATTTCAAAGACTTTGATAAAAAAAAAATGTTAAACACCTCACTAAAAATTTTACATTGACTACATGTTGAAAGATGAAAATGTTTCAGTTATATTAGGTTAAATAAAATATATTATTATAATAATTCCAATTTTCTTTCCACTTTTTCAATGTGGCTACTAGGGAATTTGAAATTACATATATGGCTTGCATTATGTTTCTATTGGTCTATGCTGTAGGAGGAAGCCAAAGCACATAGCATGCGAAGTACTTTTGTTCCTCATTAAGTCAGTAGTATTTAAAGAATGTCCACTGTGTGTGCCTAGGATTGTATGGGTTGCTTTTGGCTGCACCGATCTGAGTTAAGTTCATTTATGTCAAGTGTTGTCATTTCATTTTGCAGATAGAAAAAATAGAAGCTCAGGAGATAAATCACCTAAAATCATGTTTCCAATTGCAATGCCAAAACTAATTAAATACAACCTATCGTTCCTTATCCCCAAATAGTTTTTTAGTCACAAGATATATATATGTCCCTAAAATGACAGTGTGTCCCTTCTGTAATTATTGCAAAGATAAAAATCAAATTCCAAAGAAAACAATTTCCAGACACCTTAAGACAATAAAGCCAGCATTTGTTTGAAGAGAAAACAAAAACAAATGGGAGACTCAAAAGGCATTACTTTGTATAATAATTTAATTAATAGCATGTTGAGAAAAGAGAAACATTTTCCTTTACATTTTCCATCACTTTTTCCCCCCATCATTTTTTATTTCCTTTTGTGGAGACTTAGGGCAATCTGTTGTGGTTGAGGCAGATCTCTTGCTTTTTTATGTGAGCTTGATTTGCATAATGGACTCTGATGCCTCATGGGCACTCACTTAAGATCAACTGAGTTAATTTGCTTTCTTAACTCAGGTTTAAGTGTTTCATGGGTACTAAACTCAAGATCAACTGAGTTAATTTGCTAGCTTACCTCAGAAAATTAGAATCATGGTTTCCTCAATTTCTTTTTAAGCATAATTGTAATCATGGTCATTTGACTAAGTAGGAGTCCAAATTTTTGTGCCTATTCTTTCTAACCTAGAAGCAGAACCAAACACACAGGAAAGTTCCACAAATGTTTTGCCTGTGAACAAGGAGAGATGGTAACTACTACTAACACTACTAAATTATATTGGAGTAGCCGTGGTCTAACATTTTTCTAACCAAATGAGTATAATCTGTGAAAAGACTTATTATTTTTTTATAGGAGGGCACTATTACAGCCCATCACAGCATGCAAGGTATCTGAGAAATGCTGCATGCCTTTAAAAAATTGAAGATAAGGACGCCTGGGTGACTCACTGGCTGAACGTCTGCCTTAGGCTCAGGTGTTGATCCCAGGTCTGGGGATCGAGTCCCGCATGAGGATCCCTGCGGGGAGCCTGCTTCTCCCTCTGTCTATGTCTCTGCTTCTCTCTCTGTGTCTCTCATAAATAAACAAATATAATCTTTAAAAAAAAAAGAAAAAAGAAAAATTGAAGATGATACCCTGAGATGAGAAAAATGCAACTGAGATCAGTGGGAAGCAAGACAGCATGGGAGGGCTCGTGTTAGAAGGGGGGAGTTTGGCAACAGCTTCTTAGGGCACTCGGATGTGTGGCATCTCTAAAGGAGGCATGTGCCATCCACCAGAGCCTGTGATTCAAGTAGAAAACAAGACTATCGGCATAAGTATATATGTACTTATTTATATCATTATTTATATTCATTCATTTATCCACTTCTTTTCTCACTTTTGAAGGAAATGTGTCTCAGGCACTGTGTTAAATGGTCTAGGTCTCCTGGTGTAAGGAAGAGACAAGTGGACAGCAATAGACAATAGTCAATACCGGACAATAATTATATTTAAAAACATGATTTTTCAACTTTAATTTGAGTATCTAAAAATGGAAATGCTTGAGCCATCTACCAGGGTGTTATAGTGCAAGAGTTTCTGAATGTTCCTTCTTACTAAAAGAGGTCTATCCAGCTCTTTTTGCTTCAAGTATTGATGATCTAATTCTTTCACCATTCATACATTCATTTGTTCAATAATTATTTAATTCAGTTTGTTTTCCCGAAGATATTTAAATCAGCCGATGTGTCTTCCTCTTTGGTTTTGATACAAAATCCACTGGTGTATGAGGCTATTTGTAGGAATTAATTTTAAAAACTCCTTCTTGCTTTTATTGTATCAATTGGGTGAATTACATTAACTCATAAATTTGATCTTGTTCACCTAGTACATTTCTGGAGACATATGAGAACTTCATGAATTGTGCCTAGTTGACATTGAATGGTTTTTATATCAATTCATAAACTTAATGGTTTTTTACATCATACATTCAGGGAAACACATGAGAATCTGATGACACGTTTCTGATTGAAACTCCTAGGGTGTGTATCAGCTTGGGTTATGTGTTCTCAGTCAGGAAAGCATCTGACCAGAGTCAGATGATAAGCCAGTGAGTGTATTCCTATCCATCAGATATCTCAGCTTTGCAAACTCCAACAAAAGGGTTTCTTCCACCTTTCCTTACGGTGCTGACTTCTCTTTACTCCAATATCCGCCAAACCATTTAAAATTCCATAAATGTTCAAAGAAGCATGTACCCCAAATTAGAAACACTATTCCCGTTTCATTCCTCTAGCAGGCATTTATGGAAGCCAGATTTTACTGTTGTGGTGTTTGTAATTGAGAGTTAGTAATAAGCAATGAAACGACACCAAGGCAAGTAAGTCCAAGGTAAGATTTGATCTGCAGGCATGGTGCTTCTTAGAAGTGGGTTCTAGTGAGAAATGTGACTCATGCCAATAAAATTAACTCCAGAATTCAGTGCTCAAGGCCCTACAACGCTAAAATTCCATTTATTGCAAATTGTGCTATTTCCAATTTCTTTTAGTAATAAGATGCATGAATAGCCCAAAAAAAGGCTATAAATAGTCAACAATGCCAAGAGCTTTTCATCAGAAGCTCTAGGAGAACGGAGGGACCAGAGCTCTCTGATCCTGTTCTCTCTTCCCTTGGGCAATACTCCACAATAACTCACTAATCATTAATAATTCCTTTGCCCATTTATTTCAATGAATACATAAATCAACTATTTACTCTAGGATGAGACATGGGAAATTGTTTGAAGCCAAAATTCTTCTGGGCATCAACAGTATGCAAATTGTATCCTCTTCTGTTTGAATGCTGAGTAAGTCAAGGAAAGGCAGGAGGGAAGAATAATACTGAATGGCAGGTAATTTATTCTGTGCCTTTGTTTGTCTAATGCCATACTTTCAGGTGGGTTCAATACTGTGCTGATAAAGCAAAAGGCAGCGATACCTACTGACTTCTGATGAGTTCGGCCAACGTGGCATGCCATGCAGAGCAGTTTCTACGTTCACATTTCCTCATTGGATTTTTCCTCTACTTAAGCTGTTCAGTAATTCAAACATAAATTACTTAGTTTAGGTGGACCAAGACAGTAGATGTTCTTTTATTTCCTCAACACTGTATTGAACCAACCCCAAAGCGTGACATTAGATAAACCAAGGAGTGCAACAATTACTTAAGGTTCAGAGTCCTACAGTCACCACTGCTTCATCAAAAAAAAAAAAAAAAAGGTATTAAAAAGAAGGTAAAATACAACTGATATGATAATAAAACACACAGACCTAAAACCGTACAATATAAAATATTTAAAGAGTATGACCACTTGTCCCTTCAAAACACATTCAATGATTAAATGACTGATTTCCTGTGTATGAAATTGCAAAATTGAGATCTTTCAACTTCCACGCAGTGTTAGCATTACTTTCTGAACTCGGTGGCTTGTAAAATGCCATCTTCAACAAGATCTAACGTAGTATAATCCCTTCTGAAAACCCTGGGGGAGTTGTGTAATATAAGCAATTCAGAAAAGTGTCAAAGTTTAATTTCTTCTACCCCTAGGCAGGTTCAAAACGATTCTTAAAAATTCCTCACTATCACCAAAGTTTAATTTATGACTGAAGAGTTTGAGAAAATCCTACCTGTCTCCCAGTTCCGGGCAGAGTTTGCCTTTTGAAACTGTATCCCTATCTTTACTGTGGTTTCTATGGTGACAATAGGGTTTGAGTTTCATCCCGGGATAGTCAACAGAAGCAGAAGTAGCTTCCCTGTACCAATGCTTTTCAGCCCGATAGGGTCCTGTGACATTAAAGAAATAGATGATCTCTGAAAAATAATAATCCTAATGATACCTTCCTGGAAATGAACACAGCTACAACTTAGAAGAAAAAGTTTAGAATACATTTGAATACAAGCTACGTATTTCTCTTGAAGGAGTAAAAGCCCTTCCTTCCCCCAAATTATATATACACACATGCACATGTGCCAGAATTTTTAGAAACCAAAGGTTGGAAGATGTCTTCACGATTATCTAATCTGCTGTTGACAAATACACAGTTAAGCAAAGAGAATGTTAAAGGGGAAAAAAGGGAACATTTCTTGCTTCCTGGGAATACACACTACAGAAATATCAATGCCACCTACATGAGAAATAAGCAGAGACAGGCATCAAGGAGGAGACTTTTTTTTTTCTCAGTTCCAACACATTGGAGATAAAAATTAATAGGCAAAGTGTATCAAAAAAACAGATGCTCTGCTGAAAAGCCCTTCAGGCAAATTGCGTCAGCTGGCTTTCTCCGGTGAGGCAGGACTTCACCGACTCACAGAATAATTGCTACATACCCCAGTCGAAGCATTTTACTGTACCTGGCTTTATGCTCAAGCAACCATCCATTGATGGGGCGAGGGAGTCCGTGGGGGCTCCGAGTGACAGCCAGAAGATGCATGTGATTTTAGATTATGTTGCTTTTAATTTGAAAAGTGCCATCTCTCCACTTCCTAAATGATTAGACGCCTCAAGAATTTTTTTTACCTTGCTTTTCAACCTAAGCAAAGCAGTAACAAGCATGATTTGTGGCATCTTAGGATCCGAAAGGTGTGATCACCTTTTAAATGTATAATAGGCGGATATGTCAGCAAAAACACGGGATCAGAATGTTGCAGTTCAAAAGAAAAATACAAATGATGAAAATATCTCCATGCACAGAGAACGTGTGATGACATTAACAAGGCAAAAGAAAGCAAGGCTATCATGGAAATTATTTTAACCTAAACGATGACCTCTTCTTCATGACTACTACAGTACCTTGCCTAGCACAGTGGTTCTCAAGGTGTGGCCCCCGGCCAGCAACACCAACATCACCAGAGATCTTGTTATAAGTGTGAATTCTCAGGCCCCACCCTAGACTCACCAGATAAGAAACTCTGGCACCGCCATTTGTGTCATAACAAATCCTAGAGGTGAGTCTTGCCTGCTAAATTTAAGAAACTCTGGCCTAGTACAGTTCTCAAATCTGGGTGTACCGTAAAGATCACTGGATGCACATAAATAGTTCTGATTCAACAAGACTTGCTCCCCAGACATTTTGACTCAAGAGATATTTTAAACTATTGCCTTGATGATTTGATCCAGCTGGACATCTGACCACAACTTGCAAACACTGGATTAATGTATAAGCGTGTGGTGGATCCCGTTAAAAGCACGGTATGACCATTTCTTATCTTTAGGCGAGTCAGCCTGAGTCTGTTTGCTCATCCATAAATAATATCACCTATTTCAAAGGATGGTGGTGAGGTTAAAGTAAAATAAACTATAAAATTTGCACAGCAGAGTGCCCAGCACAAGGTAAGTGCTTAAGAAATGATAATCTAGGAGAGCTTATCACTTTCTATGTCGCTAGGTATTTATTTTATTTTTTTCTAGGTATTTATTTTAAATGTCTCATATTATCTATAGCCTCCAACTTAATCCAACATGGTGAAACCACTCAACCTATTTGTAGACCTCTTTGGTTCTTACTTGAAATGCAAACACAACCCCGATTTGACAGACTTATACCAAGGAACAAGGACTTGACTCAGTCTCAGAAAAACATAGAAGTTTCTTTCTTTCTTTTTTTTTTTTTTTTGTGATTAAAAAAAAAAAAAAAAGACTTCAGAAGAACAGAAAATAGCATAGTGGCTAAGAGCACAAACTGGTTCCAGACTGGCTGCGTTCAGACCCCAGCTCTGCCGCCCTTTGGCTGTGTGATCTTGATTTAACCCCACAGACCTCAGTTTTGTCATGAGTGAAATGAGGATAATAATTGTTAACTACTTATCTCGTAGTGTTGCAGGGAGGATCAGACGAGTTAACGTGAACAGTGGACTCAGGATAGGGCTAGCTATAAACCTTCAACAAATATTCTTTAAGATTTAGCTAGATACCCACTGAAGTTAGTTCTCAATGTATTGATGATGATACACTTAGAACCAAATTTAACTTGAACTTTTGTCACAGTGATTAAATAGAATAGGTAGCAAGGTTAGCAATGCTCTAATAATGAATAAAAGCAGATTTTTAAATTCACTTTATTAATATTGAGTACAGATGTTTAAAATGAGAGCAACTTCTTGTTTGCCTTGAGAATGAAGATTTGAGTAATGCCTCAGGTCAAGGGAACTATAATGCAGTTGCATTATCTACCGTTGAGTACTCAAGAGTGATTGGAGTCCCATTAGCAGATCTGAATAAAGTGTAAAAGAAATCCTTCCCTAAATATATGAGAAGTCATCCCGATGACCTAGTTTTTAATTAAAATTATATTAGATATGTAAACTCTGGGAGAATCAAAGGCACAGTTTAACAACTGAAATAAGTCCATATTTGATATACTTAAGATATTGGAAATTTACTGAAACATTCTGACAGGAAGCCAACTTTAGTGGAAAACAATTTGTAAGAAAAGCAGATAAAGAGAATTGGCTATTATCATGCATTTGCTGGAAACACTGAACGCAGATAACTTAAGGAAAGCTAACCTCATTCTAGTTCAGAGACCCACACATTTTTGAAGGCCTGGTTTGCGTTCAAATATCTCATATTGCAAAGCCAGCACGGTAAATTCTTTCAACATTTAATCCATAAAAAGAAGATTTGTATTACTCTTGAATTTGTTTCTTATCTTAAATAAAATATCTACTTAACCTTAAGAAGCATAGTTCTTTGGGGTTCTTTCTAGAATCAAACATAACTCTTGCATTAAATGCTTTCAGATATATATAGCAGTAAGATCACAGTACCCACTTTCCCCAAAACTCAAAGTCACATTTCATTTCTTTTTGCATTTGGTAGCCTTAAGAAAAGATAAGATACAAGCAAAGGCTTTCTCTCATCTCTTGTTAAAAAAATTGCAGTCATATCCTTACTTACATTAGGTCTTGAAATAGAAAATTATAGCCTTTATTGCAAGATACAAGTTTTGAAAATATAGCCCATCAATGCTAGATAGCCCACAAGCATCCCACAGCAGATTGAAAATGCAAGCTAAAAAAAAAAAAAAAAAAAGTGGGAGGCATACAGAGGTTTTATGTCTACTGGGAAAGCGAAAAGGTTAAAAATAAATATTTGACTAAAGTCATTTTTTGCTTTCATTAAAGTGTTAGAACAGGAATTGGATACAAGAAGGGTATAGGTGGAGTCCGGGATAATCTGAGGCAAAATTCCAAAATAATCTAAATTGCCGAATTGCTTCTTTAGGTTGAACCATAGAGACTGACAGTGTCGTAGGTCAAAACAGTGAACATCGGCAATTTTGTATAATTCAACCTTGATACTTCGTGGTGGCCTTTCTCTCCCAGCCCTGGGTACCAACCGCCTTTCTACTGTACAGATCCCCAAAAGCCCAGCTGCATCACTAGTTTGCTTCCCTTCAAATCCTTCATACTCCAAAATCCGCTCTCACCCACTCCCAGCAAGTTAGTTCTCAGGTAAAGAAGTTCAGATAAAGTTAATGAAGTTACCCCACAAGGGAAACGCTTGGGGATAGATGGGCCTTCCAAGACTACTTAAGTCAAACCATATACACAGCCCTATTAAAAAATAATAATAAAATAATAAATAATAAAATAAATATAATAATATAATAAAATAATAATAAAAACTTTGTTGCAACTACTAGCAAGCATATACATTAAAACAATGTTATTCAAACACATAACTTTAGAGATCACTTCTCTTTCACCTGAAATCCAGAATGATTGTTGGCAGGTAAAGCATTTCTTTAACTCAAGTGTCCTTTGAGTGATTTCGTTTCCTTTCAGACCTATTTTTCCAAGTGAGCCTAATCCAAACTTATGAACATGTCATGGATATAATATATTTGACATCATTCCAAGTTTGTTTCCTTATCAGTAATCCAATTCCTCTCTGCCAGCCACATCTGCCATGATTTTATGGGAGATGCAGTGTAGCATGATGACTGGAAGCATGGGCACAGGGCCTGCCAAGGTTTTTGTTTTTTGAGGGTTTTTTTTTTTAAGACTTATTATTTATTCATGAAAGACAGAGAGAGAGAGAGAGAGAGAGAGAGGCAGAGAGACAGGAAGAGGGAGAAGCAGGCTCCATGCTCGGGAGCCCGACGTGGGACTCGATCCCAGGTCTCCAGGATCAGGCCCTGGGCTGAAGACAGCGCTAAACCACTGAGCCACCAGGGCTGCCCAAGCAAGTTGTTTAATCTACAGTTTCCTCTTCTACAGAGGAAGGATGATACTACTTATCCCACAGTGATATTAGAAGGATTATGTGAATTCAGTGAAATGAGCTAATACTCATAAATGATCAGCAGAGTGATTGGTTGACCATAAAACATTTGTTAAATAAATTATAGCTGTAGGGACAAGGAAAGGACAAAGAAGGTATGACGTAGACAATTGGTCTACCCAGGGCCAAAATATTAAAAACAAAGTTCACTCTTTCTAGGACAAATAGGCCAGAGAAGTAGGGAAACTCTATATTATGAACAAAAATGAACAAATGAACAAAATAAATGAACAAAAATAAAATATCTCTCTTATGGGAGAAATAAAATATTTCATTTTATAGGATGGGAGAAAAGAGAAAAGCAAAAGGCTGTTTACTCCACTTCTTATTTGGAGTTGTGTGAAAAATAACCCACCTGCCTAGTGTTACCTCAACAACTTAGAGAAGCCATCATTTGGCAGAGAGGAAGCTTAATTTAGCCCTCCTGGGTCATACTCTGTTCTTGGGTGGTGTGCACAAAACCCTAAAATTCCTGCTTGTACCTTTCCAGAGGTAGGGTGCTGTAATCACAACGTAAATGGTCCCCATGGACAAGGGTGATCAATCAGCAATAAATGGTGGAGGGGGGGGTGACAGGGTGTGGCACCGTAAGACAGTACAATCCCAGGGGAGCTGACCTGTGGCCACATCAACCAATCACTCTGGGCTTGACCAACTCGGGAAGAGAGACCACAAGTCACAATAGACAGCAGGAGCCAACTCAAAGAACACTCAGGGATGCAAACAGACTATGTACACTACTGTGGATAGCAGCTCTCATATCCCCAAAGACCCCCCAAGGTCACACCACCTCTCCAAAGACCCTAAGCCCATATTAAAGACGAAGATGAACCTGAGAGGAAGAACATCTGCAAAAGCCATCCAAAAGTGACTGAGCTATCCAAGAGGTTGTTTACAGTTTTGCTGAGTTTGTGAAATTGAATTCAATCTCATTTTCTCCACTGTTCCAGAGGGCAGAGCTCATGAAGGATATTATATTAGCTATGAAAAACAATGAGGGGTACCTGGGTGGCTCAGTTGGTTAAGCATCTGCCTTCGGCTCAGGTCATGATCCCAGGGTCCTGGGATCGAGTCTCACCTCAGGCTCCCTGCTCCTTGGGGAGCCTGGTTCTCCCTCTCTCTGCCTGCCACTCCCTCTGCTTGTGTTCTCTCTCTCTCTCTCTCTCTCTTTCTCTTACTCTCTGTCAAATACATAAATAAAATATTTTTTAAAAAAGTAAAAGAATGAAACTTGCTTGCTGAATCTTCTTTACACTTTCAAATATACCAAAAGTAAATCAGTCATCCTGCTAAAAGCACAATGGGAAAATAGCATGTTTGTATTTAAGAGACTAATTTTGACCTTCTAAAGACTATCGTGGGGATGCCTGGGTGGCTCAGTGGTTGAGCATCTGCCTCTGGCTCAGGTCGTGATCCCAGGGTCCGAGTATCGAGTCCCACTTTGTGCTCCCTGCATGGAGCCTGCTTCTCCCCCTGCCTGTGTCTCTGCCTCTCTCTTTCTGTGTCTCTTATAGATAAATAAATAAAATCTTAAAAAAAAAGACTACTGTGTTTTATAAACCTATTAAGGAGAAGATTGTATAAAATGATGTCCAGAGCAATAGCACAGGCTTTGGAGTCTGGTTGCTTTAGTTCAAATTCCAATTCCATCTCTTTCTTAAGTGGGTGCCCTAAGGGCCAGTTATTGCACTTCTTGGTGTCCTAGTTCCTATAAAAAGAGTACATTAACCATCCTACCTCGATAGTTGCTGGGAAATCACACACACACACACACACACACACACACACACACACCATAGTGTTTTCTATTATTGGATCAATTTCAGATAATAACATAAAGGCAAAACTTAAAACAATGCCTGACACACATAGTATGTGCTCAGCTAAAATTCACAATATATATACTCTTCAGTAGGGGCACCTGGGTGGCTCAGTGGTTGAGCATCTGCCTTTGGCTCAGGTCGTGATCCGGGGGTCCTGGGATCAAGTTCCGCATCACACTCCCCACAGGGAGCCTGCTCCTTCCCTGCCTCTGCCTCTCTCTGTGTGTCTCCAATGAATAAATAAATTAAAATCTTAAAAAAAATACATTCTTTGGTAGAATTGTGTTAGTCAAAAGCAAGTCCATATTCAACCAGTTGAACCCATTAAAGACAAATACTCTTCCAAACTGTCATAGACCATAGTAGGGACTAATCTCTAGCTTGACTTTTAGTGGCATGCTCGTGAAATTTTAAAATCATCTTTTCATTGTCCATACCCAGCCTATGCATCTAGTTTATATTATTTTTAACAGTGAATTTACACTCTGATTTTGTAGAAGTGAGGAAGTGAGCAGGTTCTTTAAACCAATTTTCAAAATTAAACTACCTCATTTGTTTTGGACTTAGCAACGCAGGAAAATGGGATTTTGATTAATTATTTACTTCTGATCTCTCTAACAATTAACCCAATGGTATAAGCACAGTCTTCTCAGGGTATGGAAACAAAGTTTCAAGTGACAGGTGGCTGGAAGAACTTTATAGACTAGTAGCCTTTTTAATTTTAGTCTCGGTTTGATAATTAGCTTGCTGTTTTAACCATTTGGTAAACATTTATTGACTGGCTACTTACTGTATTGCTGACAATAGACTATGTTCATTGAGGTGGTGATGGGGGAGATGGGGGGGAGATCAGGGAGTAATAAATCAGCAGAATTTGGGGGAGCCTGGGTGGCTCAGTCCGTTAAAGCACCCAACTCTCGGTTTCAGCTCAGGTCTGATCTCAGGGTCCTGGGATCAAGTCCCACATCAGGCTCCACACTCAGCATGGAGTCTGCTTGAGTTCCTCTCTCTCCCTCTGTCCCTCCCCCTGCTCATTAGCTCTATCTCTCTCAAAATAAATAAATAAACCTTAAAAAAAAAAAAGAAGCAGAAGATGCATTCTCTGCTCTTAAAGACCTCATAGTTGAGTTCTGGACATCTCCTACACATCCACGAGCCACAAATAAAGATCACAAAATAATATATGCAAAATAATATTGTAAAAAATAGGTATATAAATGCTGAGGGGATATGGCCTACAGAAATAAAGGGGCAGATATGAATATAGAAAGTCAAGATATATATAAGGCATATTTTTTTCTTAAACTTTATGCCAATCTTAGTGAAAAATGGCAATACTTGTATTTTATATATAATATTATATATACATATATACACACATGTATATGTGTATATATATATATATATATATCATGACAATAAATTGGGCCTTTCTGTTTTAAGATTTATCTGAAGCAACTTCTGAAATATGGCTCCTGTTCAGGAAAACTAACTGAAACCAATGCTGTGTAACTTACTTTACTAGTGTACAAATATAAACCTAATTCTCACCTTATTTTTCTCAAGCACAGTTTCTTTAACCAAAAATTTGCACCCTAATGTTATTTCAGTCCCATGTAGATATATAAAATATACTATGTAGGCCACACGAGCAATGAACAAAGATGAAAACTAAGTACCAGACATGAATATTTCTAAACCATGGAATTAAAAGAGGATCCTGAGAAGCATAATAAAACCACACTATTAATAATATGGCAAATAATTACTGCATTTTGTTTGGTTTGGGATTTAGTTTCACAGAACATCGCTGTTCAAATTCTGCTTGATGACGTTCAGTGACTATGTCCACTGTCTCAAGGGGTAACTCATTCCATGATTTGCTAGCCCTCATTTTAAAAAAATAGGTCCTTATACAGAACTCACATCCCACCTCCTCTTCAATTCCTACTCATCAATTACTCTTTTTAGCCAAATAACATAAATTGAAATTGTCCTAAAATAGCGGCCAACATGATGGACAAGAAGGAAAATCTCACATTATTGAATGCTTACAATATCCCAGGCACAGGGCTAAGTATTTTACCTGTATCCCATTACTTAATCCTCACACACCTGTGTAAGGTAACTATGACTCCATTTTACAATTATGAAAACTTAGTAATAGAGCTTGAGGAAATTTCCCTAGCCTACGTGGCCAGTGTACAGCACACCAAGCTCTAACCTCAGACAGTCTGGTTTCAGAATTCATGCTTCTACTTGTTACACTGTGCTGTCTTGCCCAAATCGTGAGACAGGAAGACCCACAGCATATCTAATAGTACTGCACAGGGAGTATTAGCGAACACACTGCTCTCTCCATGGGGGAGCATTTTGAAGGTCAGTCTAAATCTGGATTCTGTCCTATCTGGCAAAATAAATCAAGATCTTAAACCAAATTTTTTACCAGCATGTGGCAGAGCTGGAGAAGCTGAAGCAGGGGCACAACACAATACAAAGGAAACAATGCTGGTTTCCAAAGGCAAAAACTACAGCAGTTACTGTGAAAACTGCAGCCTTTTTTTTTTTTTTTGTACAGATAGTTGATGAGGGCATATTAATTGAAAACTGAGCTTTAAAAAAAAAAAAAAGAAAGAAAGAAAACTGAGCTTTGAGCAATCACAGCTGCAGAGTATAAGGACTCCCCATAAACACTGACAAGAGGCTGAAGAAAATGAAGCAGGCATCTCAGCACAGACCAATGAGACACAGTACATGTTGCTTTGAACAAATTTTATATAAAGTGTCAGGAGAACTTAGAAGCTGAAAAAGAATGGAAATCTGAAACAAGACAATCCCCTTAAGCTCCATTAGTTACAATTTTCACCAAGTTCTTAGTGAAATGAAATGGCATCAGTTCCCACAGTATAGTTTCTTTAAGCAGTTCCATATATACTTACAGTAAAGATAAATGTGGTACCACCCTCAGAAACAGACAAGTGATGCCATAGGCCTAACTCTTTACAGGTTCTGGAAGTTCTGGAAGTTTCTGGTTGTAATTCCCTTTAGGCTGAATCCTACAATGAAGGTGTAACGGAAAGCCACAGCCAACCTCCAATAGACATGTGTGAGCAAAAATAAACCTTTATTCCTAAGTCAGAAGGAGATAGGGATTGTTTGTTACCACCACATTACTTAGCCGACTGATACAAATTAGTTACCTGAGATACAAATGGTGTGGATCTAGATGTGAAGGAGGAAAGAAGGAGGAAAAGGAAAAAAAAGTTTTCCTTTTCCTCCTTTTTGCTTTTCCAAATTATCTGGATTCATTCACTGTTGTTATTATTAGTATGGTATTTTATTTTCTCTATTTAAAAGCTAGTTCTCAGGGTGCCTGAATGGCTCAGTTGGTTAAGCAGCTGACTATTGATTTCGGCTCAGGTCATGATCTCAGGATCCTGGGATCCAGCTCCTTGTCAGGCTCTGTGCTCAGAGGGAAGGCAGATCGAAGATTCTCTCTCCCCCCTCTGCCCCTCTCCCTCACTCTCACATGTTCTCTCTTACTCTCTCTCTAAAATTAATAAGTAAATCTTTTTTTCTTAAAACAAAAAAGAAGGCTAATTTTCAAACTATAGTATAGATTTAGATATACCCAGTTAATCCTTTGGTTTCTTTATACTCTTCACTAAGCAACCATTTTGCATACTATTTTGTAACTATCTAAAGCAGGAAGAACCTATTCAAGGGAAAAAAATCAACACTTCTTGCTTGTTATAAAAATAATACCTGAACAGGGATGCCTGGGTGGCTCAGTGGTTGAGTACCTGCCTTCAGCTTCGGGCGTGATCCCAGGGTCTCGGGATCAAGTCCCACATCGGGCTCCCTGCCTGGAGCCTGCTTCTCCCTCTGCCTGTGTCTCTGCTTCTCTCTGTGTGTGTATTTCATGAATAAATAAATAAAATCTTAAAAAAATACCTGATCATAAAGAAAAAATAGAAAATGCAAAATAACTTACTTAGGCATCATTGATCCCACTCTCTGGAGATAAGGACTGTCTTGGTAGATAAGTACATATATATATTCATTTTGTATACACACACACACACACACACACACATACACATTGGCCTCTTTCTGTGATTCAATTTTGCATTCTGCTTTTTTACCTAACATTACACCATATTTTCCAAAATCACACAATATTCTTTGAAAAAAATATTTTCAAAGTATACATACACTACTACTCAATGAACATGCTATTGTTTATTCAACCATTCTCCTATTATTAAGTGGAAAAACACTGCGATGGGACCGGTAAGCGAGGCATAAATAAAGAAGTATATGAGCACAGATGAAGAAGCACATAATTCAATCTGGGAGAATAAAAGGAAGCTTTACAGAGGTGGTGTCTTGTTAGCTAAGAGTCTTCTGGGGTAGATTGGGAAGGCAAAGGCATTGCAGGCAAAGGAAACACCATGCACCAAATTCCAGACACGCAAAAGTTCATGAACATTTTAGTAACACCAAGGGACAAGTACACCTAGAGCACAGAGTGAGCAGTGGTGAGGAAAACGAATCCTAAAGGAACCATGAAGGCAGACTGCAAAGGTCCTGCAAGCCATTTTGAGGAAACTAGTTTGTCATTTGGGCAAGAGGGAGGCATCAACACTTATAAACAGACGTGGATTACACTCACGTCTTAGAAATGCCTTGTAGAGAGGTACGAGCACTGCTTTTGGAATCGAGGGACCAATTTCCCCATATGTGAAATTATATTCACAAAGTGGCTTTGAAGATTAAATTATATCCATTAGCGGGGGTCCAGCAAATGATACTTAAATGTGAATTGGCAGCAAGTGCAGGTCTCGTTTTGAAGGAGGGAGAAGGTAAAGCACAGCACACACATAGATTTCCTATGAGGAAATCCTCATAGTCCAGGCTGGGGGTGGTGAGCAGCTAAACCAGGGATATAGCAAGAAAGGGGACTCAAGTCACCAGCGGATTCAGCAACATTGCAGAGATGTAGAAGACAGGGCCCGATAACCAACTGGATGTGGGCTGTAGCAGCTATGAAAGAAGAGAAACAAAATCAGGGAATGTCACTGGAATGATGGTGGGACAAGTTGAAACAAGACTAGAAACGGCAGGCAGTTCAACAAAGTTAAAAAACCAACTGCGTGTTGGAACCTGGCGTAAAATTCAGGCCATGCCTCCATAGGGTAGAGGAGATGGAAGGATTGCAACTGGGTGAATTTCATCAATGTCAGTAATGTGGATAATTTGGCTTTAGTAGCCATCTTCTGTCCATAGTTTCAGGATCATGGAGTAAGCAAGGGCAGTGACTTATCTGAAAAATTCTGTATTTGGCTTCCTGGATTTTGCATTAAGGTAAAAATGAAGATCCAACATCCCCTATATGCTTTGCAAGAGGTCAGCTTTCCTCACTCTGATCCTGCCTTCATTTGCCCCTTGGGGAGAGTATTTAGTATTTAGTATTTAGTATTTAGTATTATTTAATATTTAGTATTGTAGAAGTATGGCTATAATACGTACACACGTACAGGTGCACATGCCTACGATGTAGACTAATATATACACTATTTATATTTACATGGTGTGCATTTATAGTCGAAGGTATGTGTCTATACATGTGTGTGCTTTTGGGTTTCTTGAGGACAGCAGCAAAACAATAACAACCGTGAGTAGATACATAGATACCTACAAATACACATATACACCCAATACATAAACTAATATATATTATATATATTTATAAGGGATATATATTACTTTAAGTACATGTATATCTACATATTATTATATATATTAAGTCACATAATATATGAACTGTGGGTGTGTGTGTGTGTATATATATATATATATATATTATAGATCTATAAAATTGCATGGACCCAAAGCCAAGGCGTAAAGAATCGATTTCCTTACGTCTCTCTGTGTCTGCACAAGGGCATGAGAGCCAGACTGAGGAGCCTGTTCCGAGCATCTTGAAGCTGCTACTCTAGAGCAGCTGTGTCCTTTACACAAGGGAAGCTTTCCCCTTGTATCCTAATTGGGCATGAAATCTGACTCACCAGCACAAGTTATGTTGGAGCCGGCCAACAGAGCAGCTGCCTGTGGACCCCTTGAATAACCCACATCCAGTGACTAAAATTGATGTGGGATGAAACACGGGCCCGTGTTAACCCAGCAGATGCTGCACAGACGAGTCCAGCTCCGTTCATACCGCACACTGCAACGAATCATCCTGGTTTGTTGGTCCTCATAGCTTCTCAACGTGAAACAAGAGCCCAGGTATTTGTCTCCTGCTGGAGATTTGGGGACATCCTATTGGCAGCGTGAGTTATTCTTTTTCTACATGAGCTCATGCTGTTAGAGATTTAGAGACAATCCTCCTCCTCGGGAAGAGATTGGTCTCAAGGGAATGTGATCCACTGAAGATCTGAAGTTTGGCATCTCCCGAAGCCACCAGTGGTTCAGGCCTATTACTACAGAGTCCCTACCAGGCCTGGGCAAACACTATGCATTGGAGACAGACCACCCTAGTGCTCAAAAATCACAGGCTTTGGAATCAGACAGACTAGGATAGACTCGGGTGTCACAATTATCTCCGGGTGATGCTGGGCAACTTACTTAACCTCTCTGATCTTCAGCTTTCGCATCTGAGGTTGCATCTTACATCTTAACACATGGGACTGCTGTGTGAATTGACTAATTTAGTGGCTACAAAGCACCTACTGTGTAGAAAGAGCTCAGTGATGTGAGGTATTAGATGGCATTTTTTTTTTTTTTTTACATTAAAACAGTCACACAGTGAAGACCAGTTTTAGGAAAACAGTGGGACAAACTCAGGGGTGTCTCCTACATAAAACTATCTCCTCTGCTGACACAAAGTTCCAAAACTAGCAGCTCCCCCCTTCTTTTTTTTTCTATTTTTTCGAAAATATTTCAGTCCTTAAGAATTCATCCACACCACATAAACCTCTCTTCTGTGGACCCCCGATAAAGAAATTGGCTAATTTGCATGGCGGAGACCTTAGAAAAGAAATTCCATTCCCAAACACACTACTCTGTTCCAAAGGAAATGCTTGGACTTTAAGGAATGGGCTTCCACATATCCAACGACGTCTAATGAAAATTATTGATTTATATCCCCTTCTGATCACTAATTAGAGTTAATGCAACTTAATGACCCAGCTTCTCTCAAAACTACTTATCATGATAGGGACACCCTAAGGAGCTGCATATGCTCATTCTGGACACCATGGTAAGAAAGGGCACTCTTTAAGAGACTGCATTTTCATGCCCTGAACACCAGAATTACTGGGGAATAGGGAACTCTGCTTAGTTTGAAAAGCTCATTTTATTTTTTTTTTCAATAGCTGTTATACTGAAAATAATTTCTACCTTATTAAACACAGACATGCACATGTAGCTTGATGATGCCCCTCTAAGCTCAGTGCTGGAAGGAACTCCAAAGAAACACCTCGCCCAATTGCTCATTTCTGTGGACAGGGAGGTTGAGGCACAGCAATTGTCCCAGCTCACACAGCAACTGGCGTAGCAGAGCACGTGTTTGAGTTCAAGTGTCCTCACGCTCCCTATATCATGTTCCTGTTTTGATTTTTCTTTAAAGACTCCTAATGTTGAAACACCTCTGGTTTCCGAGTAGGGATTTGGGTTCTGAACACTCCTCCAGGAATTCAGGGCAGATGCGACAAGGAACTGAGCTCAGTCTGAAACCCCCGGGTTATATATGAAGTCTCTGATAGCTGCTTATCATCTTATTTGTCTCTTCCTCCCAAAAGCCCAGAGAATGAGAGAGGGAGGGGTATCCGGTCACATGGACAGTCAGGGCAATAAGCTTCTTGTGAATTCCTGCTGTACTCTATGGTGATGCCCTAATGGCCCGTAGAAGTTGATGTGCTCATTTCTTTCTTCCTTGCGTCTTCTCTGGAGTACGCATTGAGAAAACATTTTTTTGCACACAGTTGCCTCCATACTTTTAAACAGTTCCCCCTCAGTGGGGGTCCTCATACCCCCCAGAGGATGTTCCACAAGAGTCCCAGAGGCAGAAGCTGTGGTTTGCACAGCACACAGGGGTGAAGGCACCCGCTCATTAGCAGAGCCTTCTCCTCCCACCCATTGCCAGGGTTCTTTGCTTTCCCTGGCCACAATGTGAGTGGGTCCCACCATATCTTGTTGACCCCTCACCTTTGCCATTATCTCTTTGATTCCCACCCCCCCCCCCCCACCACCACCCAACCCTATCACACCACCTCTTGGTCATGGGCTAAAATGAAAAAAAAAAATGTAATTGCTCTGAGTCTTCACAACAGCATGATGGTCCTGCCTGGCTTGAAAACTCCTTACCCTAAAAGGGGGCCCAGAGAGAAGCAAGTGTCCCCTGCTTAGAAAGGAGATCAGTACTGCCCTGCGATACACATAGGGACCATCAATGATGATACCATGCGGGGGACAGAGTGATGACTGGTTAATGGTTTACATGGAAGTGTTCACACACCGTGGACACCACTTCACACATGCTGACAATGTGATGGGATTTGTTAAAACCAGGGGCCTCTCACTCCATTACAGAACCTTCCTTTAAGGACATAACCTGTCCAAGAGGACGATGCTTGTTATGAACAATATAATCTCCTGTTGATAAATATTAAAGTTACTTCCAAAACTTAAAACAACTCTCTTGCTCTTAAAATGGTATACTGACAAACAACCACAACCACAAAACTTTCTTTGCTGCAGACCAACTAGGAAAAGTATTCAAGCTTAGGGCCATCTATATGCATATTCCACTTTTCAAATGCCTGCCCTTGGGAAATTCTCCCAGTCCTTTTGAGTAACTTATCCATAAAGTTCTTTTCCCTTTTCTTGTCATTCATTAACAAGCTTCAGAAGTGGAGTGACAGTCCTCCTAAATTAAGTACTGTATACTTCAGGCTAATTTTATGTTTTTTATCACAATAGCAGGGCAGTATTAGCAGCCTATTATTTTGTCAGCTTTCTCATTTAGCAAAGCAGCTTCAATTTATTAACAGTGAGGAGTGTGCATGAATCAATATGTTTCATTGGGCAATGTGTCATTTGTTAATCGGATATTGATGAGATTATTGACGCACAGCTAATTAATCTCAAACCCGGTGCTAGCCTTCATATGTTTCCTTAATTATGTCCTTTATCTTAGTCTCCTGGCTTTAGCACCCAGACGCAGGACTGGAGACAGTGAGTGAGGTAAGCTGTCAGAGGTTCTTTTCACACATTTACAATCCCTTGGCAGTGAAATTATTTTCTTAGTTGTAAATAGGTATCAAAGAGATATTTAATAACATTTGGCAGCAGATTGATATTGATTGGTGTGGACTTGCTTCAAACCCAGCAGCCACAGATTTTTGCCTCAGAAGGAGACTATTAAAAAAAATGCTTAATTAGTGTAAAACAATTGCATGAGTCAGTTGTCATCTGCCCTCTGGAATTTAAAAATTGCTCTTCTTTGGACATTCTTTGTATACTCTTGAATCAATATTTCAGATAGCTTTGTTTTCTTTTGTTTTTCTTTTTAACTCTTAATTTCCACCTTTCTTAGCCATGGACAATCTTCATGAGAATAGAAAATTCAAAGAGGGGGATTCCTGGGTGGCTCAGCGGTTGAGTGCCTGCCTTCGGCTCAGGGCGTGATCCTAGGGTCCTGGGATCGAGTCCCACATCAGGCTCCCTGCATGGGGCCTGCTTCTCCCTCTGCCTCTGTCTCTACCTCTCTCTGTGTATTTCTCATGAATAAATAAGTAAAATCCTATAAAAAGAGAGAGAGAAAAAAAGAGAGAGAGATAAGAAGATGTGACACAAAGAAAGTTAATTTGAAAATAGGGTACATGAAACAGATATTTTATAAAGTTAATGGTCACCATTGATGGCACCAAATTTTATGATAACGCAACTATAGATTTCATAGTGCAACATTAATTCAGAATGCAACCCTAAGCTATATGTGTATCTAAATGGCTACCAAAACTTGATTTACATGTTCTCTCCAACACAGAGCCCTGAATTTAGGAGGTGTTAAGGTCTTTAAAAGATTGATCATGCCTATATGGACATGTAGGGAATGTTATTATTCATAACAATGTTAACGGTCAGCATATTAAAAGCAACCCCAGGGATGACTTTAGGCAATTATTTTACTTCATCTCATTCATTTAGACCAGGATGAGGAGAGAGAAATTGTCAGCGAAGCATCCTGAATACAAGTTTAATATCACTGTAGTCACTTGGTCTTCCTTGGCAGAAGACCAATCAGATGGTTTGCCCCTTAAATGCTAGTGTTTCCTAAGCTTTTCAAATTTCCCTCCATGGTCTGCTTTTTCCCATCACACATTCCTCAAGAATGACTTTATCCATAATTCTGACTTCAAATACCATTTATATGTTGATGACACCCAAACCCATATATCCAGACATAACTTATCTGTGGAACACCTGACCCATGTTTTCATCTTCCTCTAGAAAATATCTGTATCGAGGCACCTGGGTGGCTCAGTCAGTTAAGCATCTGACTCTTGATTTTGGCTCATATCCTGATCTGAGAGTCATGAGATAGAGCCCCAGGTTCCAAGCTGGGTATGGAGCCAGCTTAAGATTCTCTCTCTCCCCCTCTCTAAAAAAATTAAAATTAAAAATAAGCTAATGCAGCTCCTTTGACAAAAGACCCAATTTGCTGTACAATAGGTACACTCTACATTCGGTTAAGTTTCATTTCTTTCCTCTGCTGATCCTGTTCACATTATGATCAGCAGTCTGGTGCTCTGATCTCACTATCCTTTTTTTTTAAGATTTATTTATTTATTCATGAGAGACAGAGAAAGAGACAGAGACATAGGCAGAGGGAGAAGCATGCTCCCTGCAGGGAGCCTGATGCGGGACTCGATCCTGGATCCCAGGATCACGACCTGAGCCAAAGGCAGGTGCCCAACTGCGGAGCCACCCGGGTGTCCCTCACTATCATTTTTTGTACTAGAAATGTATAGCCAGTCGTTAATTCCCTCTACAAAAAAAGAAGAAGAAAAAGAGGAGGAGGAAGAAGAGGAGGAAGACGACGATGGCTATCCCTAGTTTTCTCTCTGTAGTTTCACTGGTCAGCTGGCAAGAGGACATAAAACCTTAAGAAGAAATGTATTCAAGGAATGCCATCTATTCATTGTGGTTCATCCTAACTCTGGCAAAGGCGGTAAAGGTTGTCTAACCAGAATCAGTTCTGTAACTCTACCTATAACAAAGTAAGGGACTGAATTCAAAGAAAAACCAACCGTAGATCTATCATTTCCAAGATCTTCCCAAATTCCAGTGCAATAATCTCTACCAATGATCTACAAGCTGTCCTGCAGACTCTGGCTCAGAGACCTAGAAGCAGGCCCTGCCATCCATTCTCAGCTAACACTGTGCAGAGGACACATGGAAAGTTGAATAGTTGAGAATTATATAGTAAATCTAGAAATGGTAGATGGTCAAGATGAATCTTCTCCCAATCGCGAATGACCTCTCTATTTACCATGATAGAGAAGAAATTATGGTAATTTTCATATACTAGCATTCATATACTCAAGTAGGTAGAGGGGAATAGAGTTTAAATAATATAGCCAAGTACTGAATCAGGTCTAGATATATTCATCAAAGACCAAACTTGCCAGTGATCCTTTAGCATCTACTTCGTGTCGATGTTCAAATATGACCATAATATTTAAAAAATTTACAAATTTCATATTCTATCTAAAACACCAATATAGGGGCACCTGGCTGGCTCAGTCAGTTAAACATCCTACTCATAGTTTCAGCTCAGGTCACAATCTCCCGGGCCATGACATCAAGCCTCTTGTCAGGACCTCTACTCAGTGGGGAGTCTGCTTGTAGATTCTCACTTACATGTGTGTGCTCTAAGTAAATAAATCTTAAAAAAAAAAAAATTAAATTAAAGCACCAATATAGCATAACAAAATAAAGAAGAGCAAGAACACCTGTCATGGGTATTAGTAATTTTGTTGACAGTTGGGTTAAGCTGATTATGAGTGGATTAGGTAATTTTTGCAGCCTGAATAACTCATGAAAGACCCCTGGGAAGTCTACATTGAAAAAGGAGGGATAATTTTTCATTAAACCAATCCTAGACATCAATATAAGTAAAGACAAATGAAGAACAGTAGGATTTACTTAGATCAGTACTGTCTAATAGAAACAAGTTGTAAACCACAAATGCAATTTTAAATTTTCTAGTGGCCACATCAAATAAAAGTATAAGGAAATAGGTCAAATAATTTTAATAACACATTCCATTTACTCAATATTTCCAACGTTACCATTTTAGCATGCAATAAACATTTTAAAAATAGCAAGCTATTTAACATTCTTATTTTAAACAAAATCTTCAAAATCAGATATGTGGTTTATGTGTCTATCACATCTTACTTTTCTTTTCTTTTTTTTTTTTTTTTACATCTTACTTTTCTAAGATAATATTTGAACTCTATTTAGATTTCATAAAATTTACAGTTGAAAAGATAGATTCATATAGCCACATTGTTCCAAACATACATAAAAGTTTTCCAATAACTGAATCAACTACCAAAAAAAACTCATTTTCCTGTAGTACCTGAGTTTACATTAACAAAAGTGGTCTAGTTCAGCTTTTTTGGAATGGTTTATGTAACTGAAATCAAAAGCACATTAATTAATTTAAAATTATGTCTTCCCAAGTTAAGTAAATCACAAGCTCTTGTGTCAATTCAAAATTATTAACATTGAATTGGAAAAGATATAAACTGAAAAGCAACTTTAAGTTTGTCAATATCAACAAAGCATCTCTCAATTTTTTGTAGTTTCTTCAGCCTATGCTGCCAATAATGCTGTTGATTAAAATTACGATAGTCTGCATATTGATTCTTAGTAGAAATTTATAAAGTCATTATTATTGATCATGAAGGCATTTTTACTGACTTCAACATAAATTCTCATACCTGCCCACCGAAGTCACAAAGAAACTTTCCTTTCTTTGGAAGTGCAAATTTGGCTCATTTACATGCTGTGTATTTTTGGTGAGAAAACATCACGTTGCTATTTTTACTAATTTTTGTTGAGTATTTTTGTTGAGTATTGAATACACTGAGTATTCTTGATATGGAGCTAACAGTGTAGAGAACCTTTGTAATAGTCTTCTATGTCTTAACTATAGAGAATAAACTAATAAAAACCTGAGGAAGGGGAGGGGGGAGGGGGAAAACAGGAGATGAGGATGAAGGAGGGCACCTGTGGTGAGTACCAGGCATTGTATCCAAGGGATGAATCACTATGTTGTACAACTGAAACTAATTTTATACTGTGTTAACAAGCAGGAATTACATAAAACTTTAAAAATTAAAAAAAAAAGTCTTCTATGGTGCTGCCAGTGAGTATTGGCAAGGACAAAAAAATCATTAAATGCATCGTTTTCCATTTCTTTCAACAGTTCTACAAACTGGTGATAATCCATAACATTTGCACATCTATATGGAATGATCTTAATAACTATGTCCCTGCCATTTTTCACAGAATCTGTTTTGGAAACTCCTGCACAGGTATTTTCTATGTACCATACAATGAAACACAGAAATAAGGGAAATATCAGTTTCTCATTTTCAAATTGTTTTTCGATCTAATATAGCTGGAGCACTATCCCTCGTTATAAAAATCAAACTTTTTATATCTGGGTGAAATTCTTTGACCGATGTAGGATTCAAAACCATCCACACCATCAGCTCAATTTTCTTTAAGCCATGAATTGACATTTCTTCATAAATTTGGAAGTCTTTGAGACAAAATATACCCAAAGTATTGAAAGGGCAGTGTCTCACACCTCACCTAAGGGTTCTAAATAGTGCTTGCAGTTCTTTTTTCTTAATTTTGTATAAATTGATCTCTGATATTGTTATAAGGTCTTGTACTTTACAGGCAATTATTTGGTAGCTTACCTGAAGATCTTTTAGTTTGTATAAAAATATTGTTTAGTCTTATCCTCATAATTTTCTAACAAAATTTTCATGACTAAAATAATTCTTGGGGCAATTGGGTGGCTCAGTCGGTTAAGCATCTGCCTTTGGCTCAGGTCATGATCCCAGGATCCTGGGATGGAGACCCACATCAGGCTTCCTGCTCCTTGGGAAGCCTGCTTATCCCTCTGCCTGCCACTCCCCCGTTTGAATTCTCTCTGTCAAATAAATAAATACATAAGTAAATAAATAATCTCTTAAAAAATTTAAAATAAATAATTCTTTTATCATCTCTCCAACTAAAACTTGAGATTTTTCTCTGTGTGTGTGGGAATCCAAGCTGTTTTATAGCTTGCCAATTTTACAAGCTCACATAGTGTTAGAAATCACTTAAAAGTAGTTTTCTGAACATTTAACTTTGCTTTCAGGCACCTAATTTCATCGATTCCTTTTGACTCTTGAGAAGAAACCGAGCAGTTCCCCATGTATTTCAGAAAATGTCTCTTTACATTGCCAACTTCATCATCTTAAAAATTTGTTTGCACAGCAAACAAACCAGCTTCTCCAATTTGCTCTGTTGCAGCAAATTGCATTCGCCGTTCTTTGTGAAATTTGTGATACCTTCTTCTGATCTTTTTTCATTTGCTATTCCAGTCCTTTACATCTCCCCTCAATTCTGCATCCGTGGCATGATCTTGCTTTGAATTTCAAAATATGCCCATGCTTAATTTTAAATGATAATGTGTTTTGTTATAAGATAATTACATAAGTACATCCATGCGATTACCAGTTATGATTTATTTACATCATTGTCACTGTAATTCAGTTGTCTTCATAAAATAGTCAAATAAAATACATACTACATTGCTTAGGCAAGTAGAAAAAAAATAGAACTGAATCAATCCATTGACATCAAGCAGATCAATATGTGGTTCTGAGTTATACTAGAAACAACACATGTGCCCCAAATGCTCATGACAGAGCAACAGTGACAGCCCATGCATTTCAACAAGTGAAGAGAAAGGGAGTCCTACCAAATGGTAGAGTTGTGTTTAGCAGAAAATATCGTATACTGCTTCATTTTTTAAAATTAAATTTAGATGAATTAAAATTAAATAAAATTTAGTTGCTCAGTCACGCTAGTCACATTAAGTGTCTGACACACAGAAGTGGCCTGCGGCTGCCATGTTAGCATGGACACAGGGGAGTCAAGGTGGGAAGGAGGGAAAGGAGGGCAAGTTCTTGCTTTAAAGAATAAGAGAATTAGGCTAACCCAAATTCCTTCACTCACCTAATCATTTTGTGCAGATCTGGTGAAAGTTTAGACTATTCCTATTTCAAACAACCACACTTGTCTCTTTATCATCAGGTTAAAAATAATTGTCAACTGTTTTTAAATTACCTATATGACAGCAGGAGCCAACTAACTTTTGAAATCAACCCACTGAAAACTGCTGATTTTTCCACAATCGCATGGAAAAGAATGTTTTAAACCCTGATGAAAGACACTAGCTCTTTACACATTACTGGTCAACGATCATTTCTAACGTCACCAATTCACCCAATCTTTCTGGAAGTCTCCCAGAAAGTCCACCTGTTTCTCTTCGTGCACTCTTTATACCCATGGTCCTGCACAGTGACTGATATACATCAGGATTCTCGATAAATAGCTGTTGAATGATTAAATAAATGGATTAAATGAATTTAATTGCATTTGTAAGCTGAAGTTCTTAAACATTTCTACAAGTTGATAAACTCAAATTTTATACAGTATTTTAAGTACATACAAAAACTATAAGCTGTCATTTTAAATTTGTAGTGGAGGGGAAGGGAAAGATTATAAAAACAAATTCCACAGTAAGCCAAGAAATCTGATATCAACAATTGCATACCACACTGTAACTGCAAACCAATCAGCTGGAATTTTCGAACACCATTATCTTCAGATATATTGCTACAAAAATCAGGTCATCACTTACTTATACACATATAGTATTTTAGAGCTTTGTTTTTTTTTAATTTTTATTTACTTATGATAGTCACACAGAGAGAGGCAGAGACACAGGCAGAGGGAGAAGCAGGCTCCATGCACCGGGAGCCCAACGTGGGATTCGATCCCAGGTCTCCAGGATCACACCCTGGGCCAAAGGCAGGCGCCAAACCGCTGCGCCACCCAGGGATCCCTAGAGCTTTGTTTTAAGAATAAATGAGAAGGGATCCATGATCTCTGTTTTTGAGATAATTTGCAGTGCTTGTTTCAATTTGGTTTAAAGTTTTTAAACAAAGACTTGATATTATTTTATGGAATTGGCAATTTGATTCATACTGAGACCTTCTTCAATGTGATGCATATTAGATACAAGAAAAGAAGGGGTGCCCGGTGGCTCAGTTGATTGAGCCTTTCATTCTAGGTTTTGGCTCAGGTCATGATCTAAGGGCTAAGGGATCGAACCCCTGTCAAGCCCCTGCATCCAGCCCAACGTCCAGCCTTGCACTGGGCTCTGTACTCATTGCCAAGTATGCTTCAGATTCTCTCTCTCTCTCTCTCTCTCTGTCTCTTTCTCAAATAAGTAAATAAAAATCTTTAAAGACAAAAAGAAGAAAATAAAAATGTTTCTTTGAGGATTAACAAAATATTGCCCTGTTTTTTATCCACCATTCAAGGAAATTAATCAATGTGATCAATTAAATCTTGGGTCAACCATCATTCAGTGAACCACAAGCTGTATTTTTTTTTTTCAACACATGAAAAGTTTCAGGCTGCCCTCAATTTCAGGATAGGACAGAGAGAGTTAACCTCATCTGTCTAGGGAAAGAAAAAGGCACAAGATTTCAGATGACCAGCTTAAGGTAGACCTGGATGTACAGAACCCATATCTCTCCCCAAACCTGGTACTCTTTCCCCTGGGCTCCATTTACAACAGAGTCTTGTATTGATAGATTCTGTAGGGACAAAAGGAGAACTTCTTGTCCAAAGTAAAGAAACTTGAAAACCAAATGTAGACAGAGGGAGTGGGGGAGCTGGAGTTTTTGGGGTTGTTAAGAAAGGGAGTGTTATGAAAGTTCTCAGAAAGAGAAAATCCAGGATAACTCGGTCTCTAGTAGCACCTTGGAACTTTAAGCATTTAACAAAATAGGAAGGGGAAGAAAAAAACACGACATGACCTAAATGAAACGGTTTCACTTAATGAATTTGGACAAGCCATATTTCCTCAAAGCATTCCATTAACCATGTTTCGTCCCTTCGCTTATGTAAAAATATCATATTATATAAGCGCCTGTGTTTGGACATGTAGATAATTAAAATAGAGGTTTAATGTCCATTTGGCTTTACAAAGTTATGACATTTCCTATACAAAGTCAGGGGCTTATTTCCTCCCTAATTCATTTGATAACTTGCATTGATGGTAATGTGAGTTGTGTGTTTTAAGATATTATTTGTTTAGCCTAGGGGTAATGTAAATTCTGAAATTTAAAAGCTACAACTCTAACGATCTGAATAATAACACTCTATATTTATACGTGGCCAAGTTAATGCCCTTTATATTTTGTTTTCTCTATACTTTTGACTAGAGCATTAACCAAAAAAATCCGAGGAAGAGACCTCCAGTGAACAATTTTATGTATACAATGTCTGCTACCAGCGCCCTACGCGTTTCTTCCCCCTGCGTACCACTGAATCCATCCTGTATACCCAACATTGGAGAGTAGTTTTCTATTTTACATTTTCTTAATTCTAATTAAACAAATCTTAATCTTGACTTTAATGGTTGCAATTATGATACTTCATTATGTTAAATGTTAGTTGCAACATAAGAATAAATTGTATAAACAGTTTAGCTGCAATTGCATGGTGTCTAACTGTACATTACTCATTAACAAGATGTGGGTAGCAGCAATTAGAACATTTCCTCCTAATGTCCCCATTTATTGAGTCACAGCAGCAAGCCCCCTTTTCACAACACACACTGATTGACGATAGCAGCTTTTGTACTCACGGAAAACAGGCACTATAACCCGCTGTGTGTCTCCAACTCAGATCGATGAAAGTACACATTAGCTCTTAGCCTCACAGGCCGGAGTTCTTGAAGGTCAAAATAGCCATCAGCATCACTGTAGGGTATAAAAATCATTTCACAAACTGTGAACAAAAACAACACAACTTGCTTTGCAGTTTGATTATTGTTTATAGATACAGCAAGCCAGAATTAAAGCATAGCCTTGGGGCAGCATAATTATTTACAGCTGAAGACTCATATCATTATTAGCGTTCTCCTAATTGCTTGAAGTTATATCAATGTTAGTTGATTTAACACATTTTTTATAACATGCATGGAAATTGTTTCCTCTGCATATGGAGTGTCAGTATAACTGGTAGATGGTTTCTTAATTTATCAAGGTTTTTTTTTTTTTTTTTTCCTCCTTCTTCTAATTGTTCATTTTTCTTTGAGGGAAGATTTCCCCTTAGCCGTACCGGGGAAATAAGTTGAAGCTGAGCTTCAATTTATCTACTGTATCTTAATGCTAGCAATACTAAAATGGTTTTGTTTCATTTTCATTAAAAATTAAATGCATAAAGCCGCAACAACATCTTCAATTAGAAAATGACTCAAACTTTCCTCCAGGTGGTTTGTATTCATTCTTTTTTTTTTTTTTTTTTACCCCTTCTGGGTACCTAATCTGAAATTTGGTTCAACATTAAGAGTGAAGGCATGTAGCTAATAGAAGCCTTTAATAGTATTGGGGTCATGAAATTTTTCATACATTGTAAAATCTCAAAATCTAGATCAATTGGTCAAGTTTTTACAACATGCAGAAGGAAAATAAAGCTAACTGTGCAGGTATGATATAGATCGGAACCTGCAGTAATATGAGAAAGAGAAGAAAAAGAGAGAAACATTCAGGAATATGGTTGTGGGTGGGGTTTGGATTCGTAGGGGTTAAAATGAACTATTTTTATGGTGTTCTTTACCTGGATATAGCCACTCTTTCATTATTGTAGTATATTTTCTGCCTATAGGTGGCGACACTTGTGCTGTTTCTTTTTGAAGTGTCCCTTGACTGTGCCTAGGAATAAATGGACTATTCTAAGATACAGACCACAGTGTCAAAGACTCTCCAGGCTAGGAAATATCTAGCAACCACGTGGTCAATTCCTACCTCATCCTGTAGCTGACAGGTCTCAGGCCCCCCAGAGATTAAGCTAAATATCCAAGACCACATAACCAGTTAGAGATAGAGCTGGGAAAATAAGGAAGAAACTAGATTCAGAAATAATAAACTGGGACAAAGTATAAACATAAAATAATAAATACTTAAGAATGACACTTGCCCAGTAATATCATATGAGAACTCTATTTCCAGCAATCAGAATGGTCCCAGTAAGATTATATATATATATATATATATATATATATATATATATATATATATTAAGCCCAAATCCCAGCATTCATTTTTTTTTCTTGTTTCACAATAAATGACCCACCAAAATATTATGATAAAAGAGCTGAGGTCTTTTATTTGAGAAAATGTAAATGTTATGAAAATACTTCCCAAAGGGAAATACCAATTTAATGGCTAATGTATGTTTTTACAAAATTGATCACCACTTGCAAATATGAAACTACTTGAGAATTATCTGAGAAGATTGCTAATGGAGCTTATTGTGTAAAAGTATGTGAAAGCAAATACCAAAGACTTTGATTCTGGGTCATGACAGTTACCCAGAGGTCTTATGAAATTTAAGCTGTGATTGTTAACCTGCTAAAAGTTACCACATTACTTAACACTTGTGATCTTATCTAAGAGACATATGGTAGAAATATTTCCAAAGATTTCTCAGGACGATTTGGTTTTATCAAAGGGAATATTATTTAACAATTCTCTGTATCTTATGGGCCTTTAGCAAAACTCTCGCTGCTGGCTGGAAGAAATCGAAAACGCTAAAATGGCATTTTAGATTAATTTAATTGAGATTGTCTTTGAACAAATTAGAGTCTCTACGGCGACCCTGGTGGATTGCTTCTGCAGTCTGAAGCTGCCTGAGTCCCAACTGTCCCATGAACACGATGCAGTGAAAATGAGAAGGTGAGAGGTGGCAAATGGTTTGTAAAACCCATCATCGCTGATATGTAATGGTAGAGCCATCTTCCTCCCTGAGAATTAAACAATGTTTTTCCCTCTATGGACAGAAGTGACCTTAAACAGAGAAGATCAAGTCAGGCATGGAAAGGCCATTTTACATTGATTTTTAAAAGTATGCCTTGATATAGAATTTTATTTTATTTTTTTAATGTTTTTTCTTGGTTTATTTTGTCTATATTTGGGAAGGCATAAAACAATCAAAATTAACTAGATGAAGAAGTAAAGCATGAAGGCAAATTAAATTGCTTTTAAATTAGTACTCTCCCTAAAATACTGTGCTAAAGTGTTTTCTTCCCAAAGGTACATTCATATTTTTTTGCAGACACACAAATTGATTTTTCTCTCCTTTCTTTCATAGGCATCCAACTTGATCCTATTCTTCCAGTGCCAAGTTTCATTTGTGAAAATGATGCCTCCCAACTTTTACCTTTCGGTTTGGGGTAAAATCACTGCTTTTTATTTGCTGTCAGCTAGTGTCTTTGCTTTTTACACCATTGATTCATATTAGGTAGCGAACATGTTTGTATTTACTGTACTGTCATATCATAAAATAGTTAAGTGTGAAACCGCGTGACTTAATTGTATCACCTATGAGACTTCATTCTTCCCCAAAAACAGTGATTAAGAAAAATTCCTAACTGCAATAATAGTGTGATTGTGGTAGTCACTGAGAGACTGGGAAATCACTCCTCTGCACGTCCCACCTATCACAGAGATGTCTCATTTCATAAAACTCGAGTGTGTTTGATATAGGAAGAAAAATATCTTGCAGTCCATTGCATAGAATCAAATTCCTTAAGACTCAGAAGATAAATATTTACTTTTTCAACTGTGTTGAAACAGCTCTCATCAAATAGTTCTAGCGATGAATTATAGTCTGTCCTTCACGTTCCTGTGAGAGACATACTTTCTTGGTCCCTTTTGCATTTTGGTCCATCTCTCCTATTCTTAGTGCCCCCTCTGGAAGAACTGCAGCCCCAGCAGGGAGGGGTTGGAGGAGGGTGAGTGCAGCAGGGTGGGAACAACTCTCAGAATCTCATAGGTTACAACATATGCTGGGCAGATAACATCTGCAGATAATGACAGGGCAGGGGTGAAGGGTAGAAAGGCCAAGCCATGATGAAGCATGGGGGAGCCAGGGTAGCTGTTGCAAGAGTTCTGTAGCATGCACTATTTCCCATTGAATCATTAATTTGCAGCCGCCTCGTTTAACCTGTTCAGTGCAGAGTGGTATTGTGTCTCCAATAGGTGGATATTGTTTAACTTCTTTCTTTGTTTCTTTCTTTCTTTTTTTTTTTTTTTTTTTTACTTGCCAGGTGGGGAGAAAAAAAAAGGACACTGATTGCAACGACATCAGATGTTTGAGCAATATGATATGTGATGACTAACACGTCTACTACTTTTAACAGTTTTTGCTTTGCTCTTCCTAACTGGAGCTGCGTGGCACTGAAGTGAGAGAGAGCTAATACAGTAAATGGGAACTGCTGTCAGTAGGAACCAGATTAGTCAGTCCTTATAGCAAAAGTGAATTTCAGATAACAGTTCAAGCATGACCACTCTGATCACAGCCTAGTGTTTATGTATACAGAGGAACAATGAAGTGGCCTGGCAATTACTGGAAATACATTCCTCAAGCTTTCAGACGATGCCAAGCTTAAAATTGTGGTCAACTCATGTGGGAGAAGCAAGATCAACTCGGAATTCATTGCGGCAATTGTAATTAAATCGCATATTTTCTCTCTCTCTCTCTCTCTCTCTCTCTCTTTCTCTCTCCATGCTAAGTGTACAGCTATTTAAACCACTGTGAACGTGTCAGCCCCATGACTGGAATTCTCCTAGGTGGAATCTTTTCATTTCATTCCATGGAATGAAACCATGAAGAGGAAACAATGTCACTCCAACTGTCCTGACCCATATGGTGACTTTGCATCAAACCATAACAATCTTCCCAGAGATCTTATTCGTTGCTTAAACTGTCTTATAAACCTCTAGTTTACACAAGAAAGAGGATTCACAAATGGACAAGGAAAAAAGTTAACTTTGTCAGTAATAATTGCAAATGAAGACACGAACAGCTACCTTTCCATTTAATAACTTTGAAACATTTAATGGCTATGCCCAGTGCCCACACTGTCGTGGAAAATCAGGTATGGCTTTTAAATGACAATAATAAGCACTAGGATGATCTGATTGCAAGCTGCCTGATTTCACATCTTACCAGTTTGGTAACCTTGGGCAAGTCACTTAACCTCCCTCCACCAGTTCCCTCCACAAAAAAGGGAACAGTGATTCTATTGGCTTCTCTGGGCCATTGTGAGGATGAAATTTTAAAATGCAGATAAAGAATTTAGCCAGTGCCTACCATTCAACACACACCAGCTATTATGTTTATTAATACTGTTTGCATTTTGTAAGCATTACCTCATTGAATTCTCAAGCATAGTTCACACTATATTATGGTTGCTACCGTGTCAAAATATGTCTTTGGTAATAAACCAAGAATGGAAGAAAAGTCAATAATTAAGAATAGTCACGGTAGGGGCACGGGAAAAAAAAAAAGAATAGTCAAGGTTAAATGGTGAAATAGTGATATTTTTCTCTTTTAAAAAAATCTTTACATTATTATACTGTTGACAAAAGGGAAATAAAATCACATATGCAATTCTTGTTGCTGAACAATGTTTACTATAAGAATTTTATTCCCTGATAGACTAATTAAAGAGGGAAAATACATAGGTTTAGAGATAATAGCCTAAGAGAACACATAGCATCAGAAGCTCCTGAAGCAACCTCGCTGACAATGAAAACAAACAAACAACAACAACAAAACTTCAACAATTATACCTGTTAGAGATTTGATCTGGTTAACAAATTCACATTTTAAGGGGCAAATATCCATTGGTGAATATTTCCTATTAGTCATTCATAGGTTAGTATGAATTATTTAATCTGCTAGATCAATATCTAGCTGAAATCAAAGATACTCAGTTGGTAATATTTTTGCTCAAGGAATAAAAAAAGAATTTGTAAGAGATCTTTGGGACTTGAAGGGTAGTAAGCTTGTTTAGTGACAGTTTAGACAGCCAGAAGCTTCCATAAGTATTGTCCTGTTTGAATGTGTCATCACATAGCCATGTACCTTTAGCCAACAGAAAATAGAAATAAATAAATGCTTGTATTCTTACGTGACTCTTTCCAACAGTTTTCCTCCAATCAGTATTGATTGGATACTGATATCCACTTTTTGATATCATACAGTTTTCATGGATTTCTCTAAAAATATTTCCTCAAGAGTGCTAAGGATCTCCTTTATCGGGGAGTAGTCACAGGGATTAGAGAGACAATCAGAACATGATCTCTGACCCCAGGGTTAGACACATTTAGGTGTTCCAGAAGTTCTGCAGATGGATCACAGGGAAGTCTAACGTGAGAATTCCGATTTTTTTTTTCCTGCCATGTAATGTTGACTACTCAGTACTGATGGTCTGTAATATCATAAAAGTCAAGGCTAATTAATCTTTTTCCACTTGGACATTTTCTTTCACTTTAAAGTTTTCTGAATTATCAATGGCTGATATTTCTAAACTCGTTTCCACATTTAGAGGAAAGTAAAAGATTTTTAAAAAGAGCTATTGAGATTTCTGATTATGGGAAATCTCCATAAGTTAATGCTCCCAAAGCAATGAACTATATACACTTGAGAAATATGAGTAGATTCTTATTAACAATGACACACCAGTGGAAATTAAAAATGGAGAGGGGCCACTCACAAACCTGGCCCAAAAGAGGATGCTTACTGTTTAATCGCTAGAGTGAAAGATGAAGGTCACCTCTCCAGATCAACGTGTTTTTTTACCTAGGCATGTCCTGTCAGTACATTTGCTTCTCAAAAGTTTCCTTTTTTTTTTTTTTCTCTCTCTCTCTCTCTCTCTGTCTCTGATATACATAGAAATTTAGCTGTCTATGGTAATAAATATCATCTCTGTCATCCACGGCTATCAATAGTCATAGAAATTTCTGTTTTCATCTCATGTGGTTGTGATGAGCTTTCATATTTAGCTCCAAGCACTCTTCTCTTTTAAGCTAGATTCAAATGCTGTAAGACAATAATAACCATTAACTATTACTTTAACAATATCTGAGACATAGCGATTAGCCCTCTAGCTTACTAGTGATCAAAAATTGCAACATCCAAGACAATGCTTTTCATCTTCATTCACTACCCCAGCACTGTGCTCAGCTCCAACAAATTTATATGGAATGTCACTGGAGTTCCACCTTTCCAGCCTCAAAACTGCAATGTTTTAGGTTCACCACTGTCTTTTATATTGACTGCCATGTATGTCATGTGTGATTTTTTTATTAATTCTCAGTCCTATTATATTGATCTCTTCTTTGATCTTTCTTTACTTTGTAGCTAATTGCCACTCATCCCTCAAGGATCTCTGAGTGGCAACCTTCTACTTCCTCTAGGTAGTCTCTTCTGGGTCTTCTTATTGCTCTTCTAGTGCACCTCTGTGCATGGAGCCCACTGCTGGCTTTGGTATCAGTATATCCGACAGAGTTAAAGAGACAGGAAGTTGCCCCAATTTTTCTCATATATCTAGCCCAGTAACTCCTTCTTAATCAATGTGAATTTTTCATTGAGTTGCTGAATGAGGAATGAAAGGAAAAAACCCTGCCACTGAACAGGCAGCTTTCAAAGTGAGCCATTGGAGGTGGGGGGCACCTGCTAAGTACTTGTGCACAAATGGGGTGGTTTACCCAAAAACTGGATTTGAGGGTAGAGACGAGTCTCGTGTGGGTGACAAGCAGCACGGGTCATGTGGTTTCACTTACATCCCACACTCCCTAACCCTGTGCACATTCTTTGTGTTTCTTATTACCTTTAAGCATTTAATCATATCTCCATCCCTTTCCTGTCTTCTCTCAAGCTGGACTTAGCACCTGGCATGGTCACAGGCCCCACTTAGTCCTACGTTCTCTTGTTTCCATCATTCAAACAGCTTCTGAAGTCTTATTTCCTCCACGAAGCTTCTGACTAATTGGAAAAGAGGCAGCAATTTCCCCCGAGGAGCAGCCCCCTACCTCTCTCTCCACAGGACTTTCTGCCCACAGGCCTGATTCCTCCGGGCTCTGACTCGATGCTGCGAAGACTTGGGCTTCACACAGAGCTTTCTGTCTGCAAAGGAAAGTTCAGAGAATGCAGAGAACTTTGAACAAGACCTTAAATTTTCCCCTGGACTAAGAGGATCTTAAAAGCAAATTTAAATGAAAAGAAAAAATATCACAAATTCCTTTTTTGGCTCAAGTTTACCTAGAGTCAATGATTCCATAATAGATATCGTTTTTAAAATACTTCTTGTTATTATTTGCATTACTGCAAATAATGTTGTTATTTGCATTACTTTGATATGACACAATAGATAGCTGACGCTTTTCTTGGTCACACTGTCTAATGCTTTTAGATTTTAAGAATGGGGCCGTCTAGGACAATAGAGGTTATCTTATCCTAAATTGTGAAGCTCCATTGTCTCCTGAAGATGCACTTCTTGCTCATATCTTACAAATGAGGAGACTATGACAGCTGATCCAGATCAAAAATTTTGCATTTGATTCAATGGCAGATCCCAGCCGGAAAGCCCGCACCCCTCCAGCTTTCAGACTTTCAACTTGGGCACATGGTGTCACCTCAAAGGAGAGCATCAGGAGTAAATGTGTGAGGGCGGATTTGCATAGGTCATGTAATGGCCTCTTTGTATTCTTTGATTTGTGAAGTTGGAATCTCCGGGCATCAAAACAGCTATCAGGACTCTAAAGTTGTAGGGCATTTTGTCTGTTCAAAATACAATTGGAGCCATAAAAAGACTGATGGAGTGGATTTCAATGTCTTTTCAACACCTTTCCTGAGGACACACCTTTTTTTTTTTTTAACAAGATGCCATTATTCTGTACATCTACAAATTCAAGCCACTGACATGCATTGATACGCTGTATGAATGCTCCTTTGATCCTTTGCAAACTGTTATAGTAACCAGAAAGCAAAAAGGAAAAATGAATGGAGGGAAGCCCTGAGGAGCAGTGTTTTATAAATCAGAATTTCCATGCAATTTATAGATGAGTTCACTGGATACCGTGTTAGAATACGAATGCATATCAACAGAAGTACCATAACTTGTGATGTTTATATATAAAATGTGCCCCACACGTCATTTATCTAAATGTAACACTTGAAATCTCCTACCTATTTGGGCCCATGGAGACACAGAATCCCTTTATTTCAGGTACTCTGTGATCATATGCTACATGCTATTTTTGTGATCATATTTCAGGCCACTGGATGAGTGCAATGAAGTATATTAATACACTGAAAAGAAGTTGTACAACCTCTAGAAAAACCAAAGGGTCGAACAAGGAGCTACTGGCATTTGACATCATTTGATTCTAAAATTTAAATGTCTATTCTTCATTAAATGTTTGCTTAGATTTAGTGGGTTTTCTGTGTGTCTGGCACCAGCCATGGTAACTTAAAAAATATACCAGCTTTGGGGCGCCTGGGTGGCTCAGTCGATGAAGCATATGCCTTCTGCTCAGGTCATGGTCGCAGATCCTAGGATGGAGCCCCATGTCAGGCTCCCTGCCTCAGCCTCTCCCTCTGTTCTCTCTCTTGTGCTCCCTCTCTCTCTCTCTCTCTCAAATAAATAAATAAATAAATAAATAAATAGATTTAATAAAATTAATATTTTAATATTAATAATATTAATTATTATTTAATATTAATTAATTTAATATTAATTAATAATATTTGGGGATCCCTGGGTGGCGCAGCGGTTTGGCGCCTGCCTTTGGCCCGGGGCGCGATCCTGGAGACCTGGGATGGAGTCCCATGTCGGGCTCCCAGTGCATGGAGCTTCTCCCTCTGCCTGTGTCTCTGCCTCTCTCTCTCTCTCTCTCTGTGTGTGTGTGACTATCATAAATAAATAAATAAAAAATTAAAAATAAAAAATAAAAAAATTAATAATATTTAATAAAATATATTATATATTATATAATCTTTAATATATAGATATAATTCACATACATACACATCACCCTTTTAAAGTGTACTATTCAGTAGATTTTAGAATATCCACAGAGTTGTGCACAGCCATGATAATTTTCCAGCTGGCTATTTTAGAAATTTATAAAGTTGATATCAGTATAAATTGAAACCTTAGGGAATTCATTGAAACCACGTTAAGGTTTAACTATACATGGCAACCTTTTTGCTCCTCTTTTCCTGGTTTGTTGAAAAACATATTTCTGAAGTGAATGAGTATGAACATATCCGGATATATTAATAATTGCTAACATTTAAAGAGCACAGACTATTTGGCAAAAACAATGTTAAGTGTTTTACAGGCATTATCTCATATCATCATCTGGACAACCCTATGAGGTAAATACCATTATTATCCTCATTTTATAGATAAGAGAACCAAGGCTTAGGGTGGTTACGTTGCTTATCCAAGGTGAGCTAGAAGGAGGTAGAAACAGAACCACTCTCATTTGTATAATCTTACCTGCTAAGACCATTCCTCCTGCCCCATATTCTGTTGCCTCTACTGTTACAAAATAAGAATCCCTATGAAGTCCAATGATAAGCTTGCTTATCCAATGGGCCATATAAATACCTAATACATCAGAGACCCAGAAACACAAGGTGGTGTTTAAAGTACCAGCCCTAGCATTTGGCTTCAGGAAATATGGTTTCACCAACTACTAGCTTAGTGACTTGTAGACAAGTTACCAAACCTCTCTGTGCCTTACTTTCCTCATTTGTAAAATGGGATTTTAGTATTAAAATTAGATCAATATAGTCAGGGATGAGCACATCATAGGAGCTCAATACATCATTTATCTTTTACCTTATCAACAGAAGCCTGCTTTGTTCACAGAGGAAAGGGTCACATATCCGGATGAAATCTCATCATCTGATTTTTTCAAAAAATGTAGTAACTTCTGGGAACCAATCAGGGCCCAGCTACCATTTTTTTCTATTTAAAATATGATGCAAGCTGGGAGGGCCTGGGTGGTTCAGTCAGTTAAGTATCTGCCTTTGGCTTAGGCCATGATCTCAGGGTTTTGGAATCAAGTCTGCATCTCCCTCTCTCTTTGCCCCTCACCCCTGGCTCCAGTGTGCTCTCTCTCTCTCTCTCTTAAATAAATAAAATCTTTAAAAATTAATTCATCAATTAAATAAAATATGATGCAATCTGTAGACACAATTAAATTATCCTAGCAATGTTGGTCTACGACCATACCACCCTGAACGCACCTGATCACATCTATTCTAGCAATGTTCTAAGAACAGTTGTAACAAGTGATTTTTTGAATTCTAAAGCAGTGGTTCTCACTGTAGGTTAAAATTCAAGTATGCACCCACAGGTACACTTTTACATATAATTTCAGGGGTTGAGAGACCCTTGAACTCATGGCCCCCCATAAAGAATCCCTTCCTCCAAAGGATATGATTGAAATCCACATTCTGTGTCCTTGCTAACCAGTGGGAAGACCTTGAAAAAGCTTGACAGCATCTCCAAATTAAATGTTCTTCCTTTCCCCTTAAAAATAAAAGGATTGGAGCAAATCATCTCTAAAATTCCTTTTAAGTCTAATTCTGTAATTCTAACTTCTGAATTACATAACAACTTCTGTTAACCAACCAATTTCAGTAATTTATTATTCTTCTCCCCAGGTTTCTTAATTAATATTGATCTTGCTTTAGCTAGTGCTGCCAATTCGGAAGAAAATGGAAAATTACCTTAATCTTTATAGATTTTGAATTTCTAATTTACTGCCCAATTTCATCCAGGTTTGTATAAGTGAAATTTACATATTTATGTACTCTATCAATTATTTGGTTATTAATACACGAATTGTGACCTGAGCTGCCTACAAATAGAGTACATGGATAGTTACTTCATTCTTCCTGAAAATCCTCATGACTTTGGGGGTAATGACCATCTAGAACCCCAAACATTATTGATCAGCCCTGTACTTGACTATTAAAATACTTTGTGGATCACTGAGCTTTGAATGTAGTTATTCTGTTAATAATAACGCTCTCAAAAAAAAAAAATAATAACGCTCTCCACATTTTTCTAATCCTGTGTGTCTACAAATTCCTGTTGCACGCATCACCTCAATTACCACACCATTATTTAAATTTTCTTTTTATTTTGGAATAAATTTGGATTTGTAGAAGAGTCACTGAGGTAGCACAGAGTCTCCATAGACCCTTCACCCAGCATCCAGCAGATATTATCAAATTCAAAATTTGCAATTCAAAAGATATTATCTTTTGAAAAGTATGGATCAGCCAGTTTATGGGATGGCCCTTAATTTGTGTTTGATGCTTATTCATGAATAGGCTAGGGGTTTTTGAGGGAAGAATGCCACAGAGTGAAGTCCCCAATTCATTACCTAACTCACTGGACATATAATATTGATGTTACTTATCATTGGTGATGTTGACCTTGGTCACTCAGTTACGTTTATATTCATTTGCCAGTTTTCTGCACCACACAGTTACAATTTTTCCCTTTCCTTACACTTCATTGGAAACAAGTCATTTAGTACAGTCCATATTCAAAGGGAGAAGAATTAAACTCACTCCCGGGGAAGGGGTGTGTGTGTCTCCATTTGGTATTTGGAAATTTTTCATAGACAGCCCCCTTTTAAAGCACATGCTACTGTTTCCCTATGTTTGGATGAAGACCGAGCTCACGCTGCCCAAATCACACAGCTAGGATACAGCAGAGCTAGCTCGCAGAACCAGCTCTTCTCATTCCAAGCCCGTTCATTTTTCCATGACACCATAGCGTCTCTATTTAGGTAAATGTTTGTCCTGTGTTTTAGTGGGAGTCCCGCAATATGCACTTACGTTTTGTTTTGTTTAGCAGCTAAATTACCTTTTAGTTGGTATCACTTGAGAGTAGCCAAAAAAAGTCAATGTGGTTTCCCAAATCTGCTTCCATGTGTTTGGTATGATCTGGGAGGTTCTGGTTTTGTCTGGATTCACTCTATTTTCATTCTAAGCACCAGCCAGTCACCTGTGTTCTCAAATAGATCTTTTGCTACTACAAGACTGTTCAATCAAAATAGAGACTTCATCTTTTTCTAACACTCATAAAAGGCAGAACTAACCATCTGAGGCCTTGCCTCAGCTAAGAGAGGGATTTCTGTAACCTACTAAAATAAATATCCATCAAAATGGACTTCCAGAACTCTGCAGAGTGATCTGGATTATCTAAGCAATCCAGACAAATTTATGGATCAAGGTGGTTGGCTGCCCAGCATCAGCAACTTTCCACACTTTGCTTTGGTTGCAGACACCAGGCTGGGGAGAGCTGTCAGCTGGTAATGATTTTCAGCCAAAGCAAAGGAGGCCAAATTGTAACAGGTGACTCAAAGGGGAAAGATTCTGTATCGGATTACTAATTCCCAAGAGCTACCCCAGGTCGCCGGACTTCCCACGTGTGAAGTTCAGGAATTTAGAGACATTTTAAAATTAGCATTTCTTCTGGCACAATTACTTGTCTTATCAGTCATTCAAGTAATGTTTAATAAGCACTCCTCTGTTTGTGGTGATTCACTAAACCCGAGCAGAGTTAATCCAGAATGACAAGGTCTCCGCCCACCGGGCACTTCCATTCTAATACAAAGACCACAGACCCGCGCATAAATGGGAGACATTCCATCCCAACGCAAAAGGGAGGGTTTGTTTTACATTGGCTGTGTTTGGGGGTTCTTAGCTTTTTTTTGTCTGCTTTGGAGGGTGTGTGTGTGTGTGTAAGAATAAGAAGTAAATTATAGGCACTAAGGATTTAAGGAACTAGGGTTTCCTGGTTATTAATTTAAGGTTTCAACATTAAGTTTAATAAACTCTCCCTCAGGTGTTGCTGCACCTAACAAGACAGATGTGGAAGTTTGCAAAGTGGAAGCATCAAATATCGAAATTACTATGGACTGACCCTGTATCCAGCTCCTCACCATCCCCATCTCCGTACTTTCTGCCCTCCTGTTCCTTGACTCTGTCCTGCAAATATCTTGAATATGCCTTCCTGTGAGGAGGCACATTCCCTAAAAATGTGGTGCTCTTACTGGTGAAGCTTCCCTACCTATTGATTCATATTCTCCAGCCCTTCTGTCTATTGAGAGCTACCAGAGTGGTGTCAGAGACTCCCCTCTACGGGATTTTTATTTCTCTCCACCTTAATTTTCTTTTTTTTGTCTTTTCTTTTTAACATTTTATTTATTTATTCATGAGACACACACAGAGAGAGAAGCAGAGATACAGGCAGAGGGAGAGGGAGGCTCCATGCAGGGAGCCTAATGTGGGACTGGATCCTGGGACTCCAGGATCACGCCCTGATCTGAAGGCAGTCGCTCAATCACTGAGCCACACAGGAGCCCTCCACTTTAATTTTCTAATCTGTAAAATGTGGCTAATACTCGTAAGTTGATCATAAGAATTAAAAAAAATAAATAAATTTCTATCTAAAAGCATTTTTTAACCTATCAAACACTATTCATATATAAGAAAACATGAAGGGATTTTAGATTCAAGAATATCCATAGTTTCTAATCAAATGGCAATCACCACTTTAGCCTCTATCCAGGAATTCTCTCTCAAGTTTGGACCATACATTTAATTTTCTCATGAATAAGACTACTGACTTATTAAAACAAAAATTATCTGTTATCTGTAATAAATAAAATAAAAGGCCCTAGACAAGTTGGCCTGTTAAACTGGAACACACAGGGCTTGTTTCCTCATTTTAAAAATTGTGGCTAAAAATGCACAATATAAAATTTACTGTCTGTGCCATTTCTAAGCATACAGCTCTGTGGTTTTAAGAACAGTCACATTGTCATGTAACCATCATCACCATCCGTCTTTAGAACTTTTCAACTTCCCAACTGAGACTCTTGTACCCATTAAAAAACAACTTGCCATTCTCCCAATTCCCCCAGCCTCCATCAGCTACCCTTCTGCTTTCTTCTATATGAATTGGATTCCCCTAGGGATTTCGTCTAAGGGGAATCATACAGTATTTGCCATTTTGTGGCTGGCTTATCTCACTTATGTATGTCCTCAAGGTTCATCCACATTGTCGCATGTGGCGTGTAGGGTTTTGAGCAAAGATTCCAAAGCTTGAGTTCCACCTCTACCACTTATTAGCTATGTGAAAAAACAACAACAACAACAACAACAAAAAAAAAAAACATAGGTGATTTAAGCGAAAATAACATTGTCAAATAACTAATTTGATCAAAGCAACAAAATGAACCGGTAGGAATAAACACATAAATACACACAGACACACACACCAAAGAAACTGATGTAAACAGTGTTTCACTCTGGAGATTAAATAAGGAGCCTGGGGCACCTGAGTGGCTCGGCAGTTGAGCATCTGCCTTTGGCTCAAGGTGTGACCCCGGGGTCCCCGGATCGAGTCCCACGTCGGGCTCCCGGCCTGCTTCTCCCTCTGCCTGTGTCTCTGCCTCTCTCTGTGTGTCTCTCATGAATAAATAAACAAAATCTTTAAAATAAATAAATAAATAAGCAGCCTCTTTGGGGCTATGTTTGAAGAGTCATGAGCACCGCAAGTGAGATGCGCTCCTTGCCTTTTGTATGGAATCCTCTAGCCCTCCCTTATGGGACCAGACTCTCCCCTAGAATTGCTATCTCTACACCTATTCTCAACATCAGAATAAAGGAAATTGAACATCTGAAAGCAACAAAAATCTTCCAACAGTTACCCCTCTGGCTAATCACTGCAGGCTGTTTAGAATTTTTCTTTGTATTATTCTACTTGTTTATCCAACAAACATATATGTACGTATATGTGAAGGTATGTATACATACATATAATGATGTCAGACTAAAAGGGCAGAAATGAATTGGTATCCTAATTCCAGCTTTTTACATGCCTCGTTAAATTTTCATCGAGTTCCTTTTCTAAACTGTAAAACAGTTACGAGTTCCTAGCCACTGTAGACAATCCAACAATGTATAGAGAATCAGGGACAAGAGATAAATTGCACTTGTTAAAAAATATTTGGGGGAAGGGGCATAAAAATTCACGCAAAGAAAACACCTCAAGGAGAAGAATCCCCTCTGAGTCCTTCACTGTGTATATATTGGATTCAACACTCTCAGGGAAAGAGCATAAAACATTTAACAAAAAATTAGGAATGGAACAAATTCACCCAGGGAAGCCAGTAGCAAAATGCACACATGACAGTGTGTGCTCATTAAAAGCAAATGCACTCAGTAAAAGGACTTACCCTAGATATACTTACACATTTTTTGTGTTGTTGAGTGGCAGGTTGTTTCTTACTAAAGGTTGTGAAAAGAGCCCAAGGCCGAGCAGACTAAGATGCAGGCATGACCAGCTGCTTTCTGCCTAAGAGGGTTTGACTTTCATTTCTAGCCATTATGAGATTACCCCGTTTGTGACAAGCAGACTTTTCCTCACCAACTTTAGTCAACAGTGATCCCAGCACTTTGAAGGTGGAACAAAAATGTCCTTTGCCTTCATCTGCTGGGAGGAAAGACTTCAAGATAATTGCGTGGGAATAATCATTTTTATTTTTTTAACTTAAACCAGGCAGTTATACTAAAGCTGAGGACTCAGCTCTGTCTGTATGTCAGGCTCCCCTGTGCTTCTTAAACATACCGATGTCCAGGTGCTAGCCCCAGAGATTCTCACCGATTGTCTCAGTGGTGCCAGGACATCAGGGCTTTGAAAAGCTTCCCAGGGGATTTTAAATGCATCCAGGTTTGGGAGCCTCTGTACTAAAGCTACCCATATATTTGTGCTCTTTTTTCACATTGCTATTTGTCCTCTCCTTGGGTCTATCACCAACTGCCCCAATCAGTGATAACAGTAGTGTTTTCTATGTAGCGATTGTCCCCGAGAATATTGTATGAATTCTTTCTTCCCGGATCCTCATACTTGACCTTCCAGATGCCCGTGTTCCCTCTCCAGTCACCAACATGGCTTTGATCCCACCAGGTCAGCCAAGTCCCTGAGAATATTATATGAATTCTCTCTTCCCTGATCCTCATACTTGACCTTCCAGATGCCCGTGTCCCCTCTCTAGTCACCAACATGGCTTTGATCCCACCAGGTCAGCCAAGTCATTATGTCTGCTCCTGTTTCTGTCCCGTGTGCTATATTCACTGGGAGGTGATCTGATTTACATATTTACTAAGCTAAAATACAAATGCAAAAAGACAAAGTACTTTCAAAGAAAACTGAGATGAATGGCTTTGTTCAAATAAAGCTAAGTCACTAGGAGAAACTGTTGTCCAACTAGACATGGACAAAAAATTATCAAAATGGAGAAAACAACAAAAATCAGAAAAAAAATTAAAATCTAGACAATGTCTCTACTTACCTTGTTCCACTTTAAAGAAACAGAGCTGGAAATCATAAATGATTTATAGAATTTATCTTTAAAATATACTATAATTTACATTTAAATTTAAATTCTTCTTTAAAAAGAGAAAGAAAGGGAAAGAAGGAACTCCAATCTTGTCCAATAAATAAATAAGTTAGCAAATAAATAAATAAATAAATAAATAAATAAGTTAGCAAACCTATCTCAGCTGACTCATTGAAAGGAACACACTCAGACGCTGTAGTAGATCTCTAGGAAATTTAAAAAAAAAAAAGCTCATATTGGCATGTACAGCAATGTAGCTGAATAAATCAGGAACAACAACAAAAATTCCTCTTCCTCCTCCTCCTCCTTTTCCTTCTTCTGTGTCATAAATGATACTGAGAAAACTGAAAGAATTAAGAAACATGACACAGGAATAAACCTTACCTGTCAGGTGTGACTGCTAAGATAAAGGCTTGAAAATCACTGCTTCAGAAAACAACTTACAGTCAACTCTATGTGCTGTTCAATGGCTTACGGGTGATGAAAAAAATCAATGCAAAACTACGGATCTTCTGAGTTTTAATCACGTAACTGAAAAAAGAGGCATCTTGGTGACTCAATGGGTGAAGCGTCTGCCTTGAGCTCAGGTCACGATCTCAGGGTCCTGGTATCGAGCCCTTTAGTCAGCCTCCCTGTTCAGCGGGCAGCCTGCTTCTCCCTCTCCCTCTCCTGCTCCCCCCTACCTGTGCTCATATGCTCTCTTTGTCAAATAAATAAATAAAATCATTTTTTAAAAAGTAACTGAAAAAAAAGTTTCTAAGGAAGTTAATGGGGGGAGGGGTTCCCTGGGTGGCTCAGTCGGTTAAGCATCTGACTCTTAATCTCAGCTCAGGTGTGAGTTAAAGCCCCATGTTGCACTCCATGCTGGGTGTAAAGACCACTTTTTAAAAAAGGGAGGAAAGGGATCCCTGGGTGGCTCAGCAGTTTAGCGCCTGCCTTTGGCCCAGGGCGTGATCCTGGGGTCCTGGGATCAAGTCCCGCATCAGGCTCCCTGCATGGAGCCTGCTTCTCCCTCTGTCTGTATCTCTGCCTCTCTCTCTCTCTCTCTCATGAATAAATAAATAACATCTTTTAAATAAAATAAAATAAAATAAAAAAGGGGAAAAAAGGAAGTTAATGAGGTGGAAGGACATCAAGGGGGAGAAAAACCATTTGAAGCAGCAGATGAGAAATCTCTAGGTAAAAGTGACTTTACCTTTTTGGAGCTTTTCTTAAAATAAAGCAGCACCCACTGCAGTTGAGCCCACCCACGGGTCCTGTGATTCACCAACTAAAATGGAGCCTCTTGTGGGTGCATGTTAATTCCATAAACCAAAGTCCTTAACGAATCATGGAGAGCCGCCACTACCCTGCACAGATCTGGTTCAACAAATATTAAATAATAGCCCAGCTGAAAAGAAAAAGTCAAATATTGGGTGTGTGTGACAAAGGTTCCATTCTGTGTTCATTTTAGCAGATGAAGGTATGTGGCTTTTACAGTGATTTCTTGCAGTCAAATTTTAATGCAAAGCCGGATATTCGGTTGACAGAGTAAAGTCCTTAAAAAGCCTTCATTTGATGCTTTGGATTGATTTGTCATTATATCCTAAGTCATTGCCTTTGTATTAGACTTATCAACATGTTAACATTGTATAGAAAGAAGACCTGTTTCTACAAGTAAATTCTTCACGGAACTCAGAGCAGGAGGCAGGAACATCTCACCCACACTCAAACACACACACACACACACACACACACACACACACACACATTTTAAAACTTGTAGAGGCTTTACAAGGGCATGATACATCTTTTTCCCCCTCTGTCTGGAATTGCCCTGAAAAATCTTATTAATCGTAACATAGGTATGCATGCGCCTCTACGCATATTCATTTATGAAATACGATTTTGCCAATATGATATGCTGCGCACTCTGAAAGGATCAAGTCTTTAGGAAACGACAAAAATCATGAGAATATATTCCAAATCGTGTTTTGTGCCTTTCACTTCCATAGTAGAGGATCCTAAATAATTGAGCACCATGACATCTATGAGCCTTTACCAAGGACCTACCGTTTTTCAGGAAAATAATATACAATGCAGGTTCACAGGGACATTAATTCTAAAAGTACTTTTGCATCCTCACTAGGTCCAAAGCCCTGGGCCAGGGGAGGTGAAGCATAGAAAGATGTGTAGCATGTGATCTCTAATTTCCGGCTGGTGTTCGCTTGTCTAATTTTGGACCTTGCTCACGAAGCCATTTTGCTATCAAGGTCCCCACATGTTGAAAAGAGGGAGAGAGTAAGGAACAGTCCACTAATGTTGAATCTTGGCAGAAGGACAGATAAGTACTTGGATGAAATCTTTCCAGCCCTAACTTTCTTCCTTCCCACACTCTTGCTTTTAAGGGAACCAGTGGATTCGTTAAGCAGCACAGCTGCCAAAAGAAGTGTCTCCTGTGATAATACATGTTCACATGCTCAGTGTACTTCCTGTCCTCAGCAGACACGGGCTCGTGTTAGCTTTGTCAGTATTAGAGGCTGCAGTAAAGATATTTAGAGTGTCCCATTTTATCTGAAAATGGCAAACATCACCAGCCATCTTCTTGAAGAATAAATGGAAGAGTGTCTTAGCTACTTGCTCAACATCCCCTTGCAAATCAGTGGAAGGGTTTGAAACACCAATCGTATCTCCCCATGCCTAGTCATTCCACTTATTTATTTTTCCAATTTTTGAAATTATCCTTTATAAACCTGCCTCAGGGGACACATTCAGACAGTTCAAATTACAACAAATAAAACACTCTTGAAACAGCAGTAAGAACCCACACTAATTTATCTAAAGCAGTGCTCCTTAAATATTTGGTGTTGGTTTGCTGCAGAAGACAGCACTTTTTATGGTTCCCCCTGGAAATGTGCAGTGCACAATCTGAGCAGCTGTATGAAGCAGCCCTGCTTGGCAATATCTGATATATTAACTAGTCTTAACTGGAGGATCCTGTGTCAAAACCTGAACTGTTAAAACGATAGTTAATGTTTCAGATAGTAAGGTCTTTACTAGACTCTGAGTATCTGTTGGTGATATCCATCACTTCTGTTGATGGAAAGCTTCTAGCTCAAATTTTCAAATACTGTGGGGAAAGGGGGTCTGGTGTCAAGTAACTGCCAGGATAGTGATAACTGACTAGTATTTCACAAAATATTTCTCCAGTTCTAGGCATATTGAAATCTTTAGTGACCCCACTGGTCTTTAAAAATGGATTTTGGGGGACACCTGGGTGGCTCAGTGGTTGAGCGTCTGCCTTTGGTTCAGGGAGTGATCCCAAGGGAGCCTGCTTCTCCCTCTGCCTCTCTCTGTATCTCTCATTAGTAAATAAATAAAATCTTTTTAAAAAATGGATTTTGGTTTCTTTACTGAAAAGTTTTAAAAATCTATATTTATGATCACATGGAGAAAATGTACACTTATGGAAACATCTTATTTGGTGAAGTGGATTATTGATTTAGTGAATAGAAATAGTTGTATTTCAATTTCATTACATGCAAAAAACAAACAAAAGGAATACTTTCTTAGCTGCTTCCCATCATAACAATAAAAGAATTGAGGTTTAAAACAAATGTTTGTTTAGCTTATTAGTATAAAGTAATTTCAACCTAAATATTGTGGTTTCTGTCTTCTGTATTCCACCACATGGCTGGCATAGCACTTCCCTGTAATTACCAATCATAGAAAATTAAAGACTAAAATTAGATAGGAAAATTATACATTTTGGTAACCAATCAAAGCCTACTAAAAATATCCGAAATCTCAAACATTTTTCCAATACATTTGAAAGGAATGTCCAGCTTCAAAGATAAAAATTTTTGTAAAACATTTCTTCAAAGCTCTCAAAATTCAGACAGATATTTGTTTTTGTTTTTGTTTTTTTAAAAAGATTACATTTATTTATTCATGAGAGACACAGAAAGAGAGAGGCAGAGACACAGGCTGAGGGAGAAGCAGGCTCCCCCGGGGGGAGCCCAATGTGGGACTCCATCCCAGGACCCCGGATTCATGACCTGAGCCACCCAGGTGCCCCCCGCATTACATTTTTTGTGTGTAATAGATTAAGGAATTGTACATGAATCAGATGTGAATTCGAATTTCAAAGGGTCTGGAAGAAGTTGAGTTGAATGAATCAAGTGAGTCTGGATTCACAGTCACCTATATATTCTTTTTTTTTGGAGGGAAAAAAAGAGTTAAAACAAATGTTAAGTCCTGAGTCTAATTCTTAACAGCAGCTGTGCTGCTGGTCAAAGTTTTTGTGGCGCGCTAGCTTCGGCAACACATATACCAAAGTTTTTGGGGCTGTTTCATAGATCTGGACCTGTTTGTCTCATAATGAGTGGGCTTGGGGCTTTGCACTTCAGAATCTCATGGTCCACATTATATAAATGGTTATTTCTGCACCTGTGGCCGGCTTTAAGATTTTCTTCTGCCTTGCAGGTGTCTTAAGAGTTGGCTTCAAAAGTCACAACAGGAACCAAAGTAATTTTCTTCCCAGAAACTATCCCATACGTTGTCTTTCAGATTGGAAATAGCATTACATAAAATGTATTTCTGTTAGTGCCGAGTTACCAGATTCCCTAAAGGATCATGTGAATACAGAGGAGAATCTCAGGCAATATTTAAGAAATAGTCACATTTTTGAAATGTGATTCAGATATACAGAAAGAATATCTAGGGCATTATAATTCGTAGGAAAACATACATTTTGAAATCTGCACTTTTCCTCTCTCAAAATACTTACATCATGCCAAAAAATGAGGAGTCTTTCAAATTTGAAATAGGGACCAGTTGATAAAATATACCATCCATACAATGAAGAACTAAGAAAACAAAGGCATAGAGGATCATATTTATGTCACTATGCAGGCTTATATGCACACATATGCACATACCTCCAATGGTTTACTTTTGGGCTCAAGAATTGATTATTCCAAGTTTTAAAGTTTGCTATATTTGCCAATTTGACTTTCTTTCTACCCAAAGTTGGGAGTTAGATTTTGTAACATAAAATTAAAAATCATCTCTTTGTCTAAAAAACAAATGCAGCTTAATTATAAAGATTTAATTGAACAGAATAAAGGGTATTTGGAATTATTCTGACCATATTTTCCTGATTTTCTATTTCTTTTTGAGCTTATCAAGTATAGAAAATTGGTTGCTTTCTTCTCAGGCACTTCCTAAGATCATTCTTATTGTCTGAGGGAGATCAATGACAAAGAAATTATTGCCAATCACAAATATTATCTGGCCATTACCTTTGCTCCAGGCACTGTACTTGGTCCTGGTAAAGGAAATAGATATGGCGCATGCCTGCCTGAAACTCTGGGAGGATAAATAAACACAGAAGAAATGAATAAGCTAATGAGCTTATACAGGACATATCAGTCAAAAGGTTGTGTTCCATTTCTTCCTTTCTAGGTTTTTCTGTTTTGTTGTCCTTTCTCTTTCTCCTCCCTTAGGAAAACTGTTTCTGATAATAAAACAAAATTTTACTCCAAGGGGACGAATGTGGTTAGTTCCTTTGGAAAATCAAAACCCCAATATTGGGATACCTGGGTGGCTCGGCGGTTGAGCACCTCCATTAGGTCCAGGGCATGATCCTGGAGTCCTGGAATTAAGTTCCACATCAGGCTCCCTACATGGAGCCTGTTTCTCCCTCTGCCTATGTCTCTGCCTCTCTCTCTGTGTCTCTCATGAATAAATAAATAAATAAATAAACTTTAAAAATAAATAAATGAACTTTAAAGTATTTTAAACTTTAAAAATAAATAATTAAATATATAAATAATTTATTAATTAAATAGAATCTTAAAAAAAAATATTAATGATAGTGACTGTGTAGACATAACAAGAGTTTCAGGATGTCAGGGCATGGATGAGTTTTACCTGGCTTATGCAGTCACTTCTCAAGAGAGAATTTTTATTCTTAAAAGTACTTAGAGTACCAACTCTGGGTCAGGCACATGCTATGTCCTTTGGATACAGCTCTGAATGAAATATCTTTCTTCAAGGAACTGAATATATAGTATAGGAGGTTGGAGCTTTATATGAAATAGTGTGGTAAGTGCTACGTCAGGAATAAGTATGGTGAATTCTTGGGATTCACGGGAGAACATCTAACTCACTCTGAATGGGTTGGTGGCCAGCAAAAGCTGTTGGAGGAAATAATGTCTACGTTGAGAATAAGCATAGGTAGGCATTTTCAAAGCAAAATGAGTGAGGAGAACATTTCAAGACCAAAGATGCAGAAAATCCCTGGAGATCATGCCCAGAAGCTTAGGTGGTTTCTTAGCTGACGTGGGACATTGGATAGGGCTGTGTTTGTGTATGTGTGTTATATAGTAAGAAGCATACTAGACATAATAAAATTAATTCATGAAGGCCCTTGTTAATCATGTTAGGTTTTAGCTTTTATGCAAGTTTCATCTTTCAAAATTTAAGTTTGGCTGAATGTGCATTAAATTGACCCAGTGATAAAAAGCCAGTACCTCAAAATTATTATGTACTTAATTATAAATTAATACATTATATTCAGAAAATGAAATAGGAAAGCATAAATAAAGATAAAAAAACACCCATAAATAACATTAAGATTTCTTTTTTTCCTTCTACTTATGTGTTATGTGTTACATGGTACTCTTTTAATACTGTATTATGAATATTTTACTTTGTAGATTAGTTTATTATCTTTTTTTATAGGTAGCCTGAGTCATAGAATTGAATGACCTAGAGGATATTAACAGTCATCATCAAGATATGTCTGCTTTTTCAGGTGCCAGCACCCCAGGGACTTTGACATAGATGAAGTGATGCTCAAATGGGGAGAGCAGAAAATGCCATTTTTGGGGAGGAGGAATTTTAGGATCTCAGGAGGCTACAGTTTGAAATAATTCTACTACCCCTATGGGAAACAAATTACCACCTTCTCTCTTCATCTCCATCCTCCAGTAACAATTTGGGAGATTCCCGATTAGTGCAAACCCTTCTGTTGACCATGGAAAAAACTGGAGTTCAGGAAGATGAAGTCATAGCTGGACAGAAGCAAGTGTAGAACCAACATCTGGATCAATGATTTTTCCATGGACCTTGGCTCTCCTATCAAACTATCAGAATGGCAGTAACTTTCTTCTCCATTATTCATAGTCCTTAGTTTTTACCTTCATTTTGCCCGGCTAACTTGGAAATTCAAATTGGAGAAGCCCATTTGTTCTGCATCACTTGTGGAACTGAATTGAATGCTAATTTCAAATATCTGCTTTAAAAACAACAAAAAAAGGAGGGCACGTTGGTGGCTCACAGGTTGAGTGTCTGCCTTTGGCTCAGGTCGTGATCCTGGGGTCCTGGGATCAAGTCCCACATCCGGTTTCCCGCAGGGGAGAAGATAAACTTAGGGTAAACTTTTTACAACATTGGATTTGGCAATAATTTCTCAAATATGACAATAAAAAGCTATCAATGGATGAATGAATACACAAAATGTGATATAAACATATAATGGAATATTATTCAGCCTTTTAAGGGACGGAAATTCTGACACATGCTACAATATGAATGAACCTTAAGACGTTATGTTAAGTGCAAAAACCCACTCACAAAATGACAAGTACTCTGTGATTCCACTAAGAGGTATCTGGAGTAGTTAATTCACAGACACAGAAGGCAGAAGGGTTGTTATCAGGAAATGGGTGAAGGAGGAATGAGGAGCTACTATAAAGTTCCACTTTTGCAAGATGAAGAGTTCTGGAGATGGTGATGATGGGTGCACAATATGAAGGTACTTACCATCACTGAACCGTGTATTTTAAAATGGTAAATGTATTTTAAAATGGTAACTTTTATGTTACATGTATTCTACGACAATTTTTTAAAGGTTTTTAAAAACAAACCAAAAAAAGCGAAAGCAAACAAACTTCATCTCAAAGGAGGAGGAGACATCTCTTCTGTCTTTCAGCTTTTCTATCAGATAATTCCCACCCCAAGGACTTTGTAAATCGAAAAGCACTTTACAGATATATACTTTTATTGGTGGTGATGGGGATAGTGGTGGTGGTGGTGGCATTACTATCATGAATGTTATTACTTTATCGTTAATCTAGAAGAGCATGCAATTGCAAAGCGGTGGAATGAAAAAGGATAAGGAACTAGAATCTGTATATGAGCCCTGATTTATGCACTTATGAAGCGTGTGACTAGAACATCGTACTTTAGTTTTTTAGGCTTCAATTTCCTCTCATTAGAAACAGTTAATTTAATACCTCCCTTTTAAGGATTAGATTAGGAGGGATTAAACTGGTAAGGATTAGAAATAGCGTCAATGAAATGCCTAGCACAATGTCCAAACATTGACACACAGTAGATGTTCAATAAACTGTAATTATAAAAAAAATTATAAATAAAATAAGTTATTTTACTATCATTAGTATAAGTAAATTATTACAAATAGAAACTAATATAATGCACAGTAACACACAGCATGTTATCATGTATGCACTCAATGACCTCAATGCATCATCTTCATCATTATCACCACCGTCACCATCATAATGCTAACATGCTCTTTTTCCTTTTCCTTCTGTCTTTCTGACTTTTCATTGTCTTTCCTTCCAATTAGGAGTGACTATAACCAGTGATCTTCAACAAGCTGTTTCTAAGGCAAGTTTATTGTTTATCTTTTTTCCGGAGAAACTTATCCTCTACTTTAGCAGAATGTATTTTGTCTAGAGTAAATAAGCCAAAATATGAAGTTCGAAATATTCATTTTCAACGCATTATGGCTTAATTCTCTTCAAATATTTGAGAATCCGTGAAAAAGAAAATTTAAATTGTCTTGTGTTTTTAAATCAGGAAATACGGGTTTTCTGTAGTTCGTCTTAAATAATCAATATTTGTCAACATTTTGGTTCTCTCCAGAGGGTAGTAATTAGAACCAAGTAGTAAATTATCATTAATGTACATAAATGTAAGTGTCATATGTATCTTGTAAAACAAACATCTGGCGAAATTCCTGAGTGAATCTATACATTATAAAATGGAAAGCATTTTTCAATGTTTCCTAAAAGCCTAAATAACTTTTATTTCCTTCTTAAAATTGGGGACTTTCTAAATAACATTATTCTTAGTTTATAATCTTCATATTTTTCTACGGCTCCACATTGTCCCATCCTTCCTTCCCTCCATATGTCTGAAACACAGTCATTTAAAACAGCAAGCTTATGTTAATTACCAGAGACAAGTGTTAATGGATTTTAATTTTGCTTTATTAGAATTTATGCAAATTTCACTGTGTTGAGATTCCAAATAAAATCCTTATAGTCACAAGTTTTTTTTTTTTTTTCTGCTGTTCACTTTGTAGAAAGGATGGAGAAAAGTTTTAATTAGTATTTGGTGACAGGAACTGTTGATAGCAATATTCTTATAATGAGAAATAGGTGTCACAAAATTATCTTTAAAACTGTGTGAGTTTCCTAATTTGTTAATTAGACTGATGCGTTTCTTCTATAGAGTCAAATATTCAGCTATACTTGATAAGCTTACTCATTTTTTATTATCTTAATGACTCTGTTTGTTTTTATCTTGATCAAAATGTGTGCATTGTTAGACACTCAACAATATTCTTTTTGTTCCAGCCAATGGATCCTATGCCATGGATTTATTAGAAAGTTGTTTTGGTAACTTCCTAAATGCTCTGCAAACTGAAGAAGGATGTGAGAATTTTAGATATATTCCTGGCCTCAAAATTATCATTTTCATATTATCCAGGAGAAATAAACATAACGTTGAGCTTTCTAATATTCAAAATTAGTCAAAAATACTTTCTATTTGCAGAACTTTTTCCATAGCCCTTCCACAGAAATTCTAAGTTTTAAATTCTCATAACAATACAAAAGTGAAGTAAAAACTATTATCTCCACTTTCCATGTTGGGAGATTGAAGTGTACTAGCTGACGCCCAGGCTCGTACACCTAGCAGGCTTGGATTGGGACAGTCTGACGTGACTGAAAGAATGTTCTTTCTTTTATATCAAAGGGACCTTCAACAATCAAGTTTGAGATTGAGGTAAATAGAGCCTTGCAAGAAGTAACTTCTCAAGTACCTGCATGTTGTGGTTTTAAAAAATTTCCATAAATTCTCGGATACTTCTCCCTTCAATAGGTGGGGTTTAAGTCTCCTCTCCTGGAGAGTGGACTGGATTTTGTTAGTTGTCTCTAACAAATAGGACTCAGAAATGAAAGCCCGTCACTTCTGAATTTAAGTCATGAAAAGACTACAGCATTGTGTTTGGGGCTCTTTCTTTGATCACTCACTCTGGGGAAAACTAACTGCCTTTTCCAAAGGACACTCAGGCAACCTTGTGGAGAGGCTCTTGTGAGGAACTGGAGCCAAAACCCGGGTGAGTGAGTTTCCCAAGATGGTGTCAAAGCATCAGATGGCACAGCCTCAGCCGACATCCTGCCTACACCCCATGAGAGACTCTGAGCCAGAAGCACCCAACTATGCTGTCCCTGAATTCTTGACTCTGAAACTATGAGATAATAAATGCTTCTTGCAAGCAACTAAGTTTTGGGGTAATTCATTGAGCAACAATAGATAACTAATATGATGTGCTTGTCAGAGCCTTTGATCCTTAGGAATAGGGCAAATAAATTAAGGAAGAGTGGACACTGGTGCCCAGTGTCCCATAAATGGGGGCCTTGGATAGTACCAAGAAAAGAAGAACATTTTTCAAACTCAGAAAGCAAAGAGAACACTAGATCATGGCTTCTTGGGACACACTGTTAGCAGTACTTATGGTTAAGAGCTGTGCCTTGGAATCAGAACTTTCTGGGTTAAAAATCCATGTCTGATGTTTGTTATGTGACATCAACAGATTGTTTTGCAGTTTTATACCTCAATCTCCCCCCATGTAAAATGTAAATATTAAAGAATTCCACAACACTTCTGTGAGATAAAAGTGATACCGTATAAAAAGTACTGAATATAGTTCCTCATACACACCAAAGGCTGGACAAATGCGAGTGACTATAATTAGCAGGACTAGCCGTAGAATTGCAGGAGAGCATTGGCAAAGCAGGACTAGGCTTTGTGAGAACAACACAAAGGGGAGCTGTTGGGTCCTGGAGCACACTGTATGTTAAAATTTTAGGACTTAGAGGAGCCTGAAGAGTCACAGGAGGCCCAGAGAGTCCATGGGACCTAAGACATATGGGACCTGGAAATTTCCAAATGCAGATAACCTGGTGGCCAGGGAAGTCACTCAGTAGAGCCTCTGGAGTGGGTCATCCCAGAAAGCATGAGTGCAGAGTTCAGTAATGACTCCCATGATACCCTGAGGATGGAAACTAGGATTACATGGAGTTTGTCCGGGGTAGGTAAGATCCATTAGAAGATAAGAAATGGAATATGTTGGGTTCATGACCAAGTACAACAGCTGATTGAAGCACAAATGCACTGTTGCTACCATTTGGGAATGGTGGCTTATTTCTTGGGACAAAGAGCATAGTTCCTAGTACACAGAAAAATAGAGCCTTTAATTCGACTTTCAGGAATGGGCTTCCCAAGGGTAGGATATTTATGTTCATTCACGTTGCCCATGTTGTCTGTCTCAGCTTTTACCACTTGCGCGTCCAGGAAGAAAGTACTCCCTTCCTCATACCCTTCTCTAAAAAGCCCTCTCTACACTGACAGTGCGCAATCTTAAAAAGCAGAATTTGGAAATGGCAACAGTGACCACTATAATTAATGCCAGATGTCTTCAAAGACCTTCTTTCACCTACAAATGAAACTAATTACTAGTCTTTTTCACCGGGAGTCCCTCGCTGTGTTACGCAGGAGCACCAAGAGCTGGGTCATCCCTTGCAGTGTATTCTGCAAAGCCTTTGCAATAAATCTGTTTTGAATTCTAGAGCCCACCCTTCCCCCACTACCTAAAAGAAATATTCAGGAAATAGAACCTAGTAAAATGATTTATAGCAGCCCACAGTCTGGTGGGGCACATGCTGGTACTGAGGCAATGAATTCCAGCCCCTTCTTGGCCATGCTCAGGTGTAAACAGAGTTAAAAGAACCAGGTATGAACCAGGGCACTCCATCAAAACTCTTAAGGCAAAGAACTGGAAAGAGAATGAACAGCACTAACCTTTAAAATTTTTATTTATAGAACACCTAAGGAAATGAAAGGATTTAAAGGAATTTTAGGGCTGGAAGAGACTTTTGAAACCATGTTCATTCAACATCATCATGCTATTCCTCCCCTTGCCACCCTCCACCCTTGACTCCACACAGAGACAGCTCTAAGGTCTTCCTGGGTCACTCTAGGCCAGACAGACCAGAGGCCAGTCCTTTTGACCACTAATCGAATTCTCCTCCAACTACATTAAATTTTACAAAATGCAGATGGATGAGTCAAATAACCTAAACCAGAATCACTCTTTCTCAGACACAGCTGTACAGATCCTGCTACTTACCTGGATTTTCAGTTCTGAGAATCAAGGGAATGACCATGAATGTCACTCATACCTTAACCTTGATTTTGTTGTATGCCTGAAGGTTTAGTTTGATGTAAAAATTTGTAAAGACAAAAAAAAAAAAAACAAAAAAAAAAAAAACATTGTGAAAAGCTACATCCAGGTCTGGACCATATGCAGGTCACCCTAGAAAGTTTATACACAATTATAAGGATTCTTCCTTAACAGGCAATGTATGTGTGACTGTGATTCTAATTAGTTTTCTTCCATCCTAATCAAAGTGTGGATAAAGCCCTTCAAAGGGGGTGCAGGGAAATATCTCTGATTAGTTCAAACTCCTCCTCTTCCTTCATCAATTTCCTCTTTGTCTTCCAACTCTTATTTCAAACCTATCCTTGGGCATATCTGAAATCTCCCTTGTATCAGAATTGTTCCACTATTCTCAAATAAGTGTCTTAGGTTGTAATTATTCACACTTTCATTTTTAAAATGCAGAGACCCAGGTACCTATTTGAAATTCTGCTATCTCTAACCTCAATCCCTAGCTGCATGATGAATGCAATAGTTTGCGAATGTATTCTACAGGTGCCTGCCATATAATGTCTTCTGTGGTGCTTGCACCAAAACAAATTTTTATAAACTTCCCTGTTTTCAATAAGAGAAAAAAATATCTGTATCTGCGTTGGGTAGTCCCCACTCATGTTCTCGCTCCCTCAGAACATATTTTGCTTGTTTGTGCCTTTTTGTTCACTGCTAAAACTCTACCTGCAAGGCCACCTGGGTGGCTCAGTTGGTTAAGTGTCTGGTTCTTGCTTTTGGCTCAGGTCATGATCTCAGGGTCCTAGGATCTAGCCCCACCTTGGACTCCCTGATTGAGTTGGCTTGAGGATTCTCTCCCTCTTCCTCTGCCCCTTCCCCCCAAAATAAATAAATAAATAGATAGATAAATAAATAAATAAATAAATCTTTAAAAACAACAAGCAACAAAAACTCTACCTGCAGCCTGCAACCAAGCAGTGTTAGCTTTCTTGTAGTATCATTGCCCAACTATTCAAAGCTTGCTGTATTCTTTGTTTTTATACATGAAAGAAAGGGTGTCAAAGATTGACCTTCACACCATGCTTCTAAAATCCTTCAAAAATAGAACTGATGGAGATGAAGCAAAACAAGGAGCAAACAGAGAAGTGAAAAAAGAAAAAAAAAAAAAAAGAAGAAGGATGCAGCTCCTTCCAAACTTGTTGGATAGCCATCTCCCCAACGTGCTGGAGCCAAGGCTGTGGTCAACAGGATAAAGAATACGAAATAGACTAAATGAGTGCTGGGTGCAAGAGAAGGGCAAATTGCTTACTAGAAAGATGTCACCATTTATTTTTAAAGAGATCAAGAATTTCATAGGAATAGGGCTTATCACTAAGATTATGTTACCTTCCATCCTGTTTTTTTTTTTTTTTTAGCATCTTCTACAACAGTGGTTCTAAAGTTTAAGCGGTATAAGACTCACCTGGGCAGCTGGTTAAATATTAGATTTCAAAGTCTTCCCCAGAGATGCTGATCAAACAAACCTTCAAATGTGAGGCTTAGGAATCTGGATTTTTTTCAGGTGATGATTCTGATCCAAGCAACCTTATGACTATAGCTTTAAAAGTATGTTCTATAATGAAACTACCCATTATTAGAAAGGAAGAAAGGAAATGAGAACAGGAATATGAAATGATAGAAAAAATATGTATTTGTCTCTGCTCCCTGTTCCTGGAACAGGGCTCCTAACATCCTTGGAATTTCCTAGGTGATAAGAACAGTAGGAAGATCTTTTGTTATAATATTTACACTTTGACCCCGTCCCTGGCACAGGGCTCCTAAATCCCTTGGAATTCCCTAGGTAATGGGAGTGTCTTTTGTTCTGTGAGGCAGCTCTTGCTGCGATCCTGGTCAGGATGGGGAACCAGTCACTAGAAAGATCAAGCCATGATAAGAAGCTTGGAAATTTCCACCTCTTCCCTCATCCTCTAGAAGAAGAAAGGGACTGGGGACTGAGTTAATGATCCATCAGGTCTACAAGATGAAGGCTCCATAAAAATCCCAAAAGTATGCAGACTAGGGAGCTTTGGGGGTTGGTGAACATGTGGAGGTGCTGAGAGGTATGCCTGGAGAACACATGGGAGCTGAGTCCCTTCCTACATTCCTTGTCCTTTGGGTCTCTTTACCTAGCTGTTCTTCTGTATCCGTTATTATATCCTTTCTAATAAACCAGTAAACATGTTTCCCTGAGCTCTGTGAGAAATTTCAGCACATTACTGAACCCACGGAGGGGATCCTGGGAACCCAGATTCATAGCCAGTTAGAAATACAGCTGACAACCTGGGGCTTGGGATGAGCCTCTGAAGTGGAGGCAGTCTTGTGGGACTGAGCCCTTAACCACCTGTGGGATCTGACGCTCTCTCCAGGCAGATAGTGTCAGAACTGAATGGAATTATAGGACACCCAGCTGGTGTCACAGAGAATTGCTTGATGTGGGGAGAATCCAAACATCTGAGATCAAAAGTGTTGTAAGAGTAAAGAGAAACACACAGGGGGAGTATGTTCTTCCTAGACACAGCCAGAGAGAAATGAAAGTAAAAAGTTACTTATTAAAAGATTTTTTTTTTCTTTTTTTGCTTCCAAATCTGAAATCCTTAAAAATACGTGTAAAAACCCTAAACATAATAAAAATTCGGGTAAACACACATTGAGCTCTTGTATACATTAATAATGTATTTTAATAAAATCTGTGCCAATCATTTAACTTAGAAAGAAGAAATGAATAAGGTCAAGGAGTCCATTTTTATGAAGTATTGCTTGCTTATGCCGTACACGATTTTATTTTTAAAAGAGTAAATGCATTTTCCCCCAAAACAAAAACAAGTGCCACACCATCAAATACTCCTTTTTTACCCTTTTCATGAAACAATTCACGGTCAAATACACTTAGCACATTCGGTCTTTGAGCTCCAATTTCAACTAACCAGTAGGGTAATAGTTACATTTGAGGTCACGGTGAGGTCTTGACCTCGCTTATAGCTTTTTTCTTCAAGGAAACTTCCATTCTCATCATCAGCTTTCAAATAGTCCACTAGTTGCCCAAGTTTTAATACCTAACATCAGAGCAAATAAATGTGAGTCTGAGTGAGTGCCAGCAGTCGTCACTAAAATAGGATTTTCCCACTGGTTTTCTTATTAGAATGTGGATAATGTAAAGGTGGATAAATTCTTGAGCAGCAAGGATAACACATACGTTTCCACAACATTAAGCCCTTCTATGCGTGTTTTATATGTGTGCACAAGTAAATTAGTCATCTAACATTGTATTGTAATATCTTTATTTCTTTAAAGTTCCTTTATTTCTCTTCTAGATAGAGCAAAGGGAAAAACTAACTTCACAATCAAACCTATAACAACATACTGGAAGATGGAATTAGAAATTGGGACAATGAAATAAATCTCATTCAAAACTGTTTTCTACATTCAAACTTTTTTTTTTTTTTTTGAAAGCTAGGGTGAGAATTGGCACATGCAAATTTTGCTGCCTGACTTCCCCATGACTGATTAGAGCTGGTGGAGAGTTCATAAAAGAGCAAAGCTAACTGTCAAAGCCCATTAGCAGCTGCAAAGGGGGAGACAAAAGAATAATACCACCATTATTATTTATAGTTGTTCATTGGGGTGAGTTGAGTCCCACTTTTTCCTACCTGGGCAGGGAAGAGAACATGTCATCTCTAAATATTGCATTTATATCACAATATTGTGTTTTTATCCATCCTGGCATCCAGTATAATTTTAAGATGTTCTATCTCCAAAGGAAATGAGCAGAATAGATGCCAAATTAATTTTTTTAGCTGTTAATTGTCTCTAAGATTCTAAGACTAAATGGGTCTCAATTAAATCACTGAATAGAAAATGTAATTTTTGGAATCAGATTTGTGTTTGTGTATGGTTGGGTGATATGAAACTGTATGATGTTGAGGGAAAAAAATGATGAGTAAAAAAATATAAGACCCTCACTTTCAGTCAAGTATGGGAGGCAGATATTAACCTAAATGTGTATCTGTTCATTGTACAGGGTGAACTGAGAATAGTGTAGCATGAAACTCTGGCTCAGATCTGGGTGGATGGCCCCCAGGGATAGTGGATAAGGACCAGATTTTTAGGGAGAAAAGATAGGTTATATCTTTGATTTTGAACCTGTTGAGTTTGAGCTGCCTTTGAGATAACCATGTAGAGATAAGAATAGAGAGCTGACTAATATAGACTGAGAGCCCTCAGGGTAAACCAAGGCAAAGTTATTTGAGTGGTGAGATGAGTTCTAAAGAATATATACGATTTCAATATACAGAGACTGAAGGGCATTCCAGAAAGAAATGTGCAATCATACTAAAGCAGGAATATACAAAGTCTGCTCTTTCATTAACCACTAATGTAAAGTATTTTTTATAGCATAATTTAATCAAGACTTTTAAAAAATTAGGCCTTAAAAGCCATCAATCCATTATTCTCTTTCCATAGTCCAATGGAATGTTAATTTTAGAGTAGACTCACATAATAGATGGAGTAACTGCCTTATAAAGGCTGAGTTCCTCCATCCTATGAAATTTACAACCTCTCTTTTCCTATAATCACAATTTATCCAAAAATTTCTAGAATTTCCTTTGGAATTATGCTTCTCTTTTAAAGGCAAAATGCCTTTTAAGCTTCTCAATTATTTCCATAATTTGTTAAAATATTTGGTTAAGTTTGTGTTATTGTTTTTTTTCCACTCCAGTCCAGTGTACAGAACACCAGTTTGGGTATAACCTACCATTAATAATAGTTTGTAAATGAGTTCATTATTTATTCAACGAATTTGTATTCAAGCTTATAATTAAGGTTGGTCTCATTGGTTGTACGTGAATATGCTTTCTTGAGAGGAAAAGAAATGTTGGAGAGACAGTAAGCTTGCAGGAACTTGCAGGGGGAAACAAGAAAGCTTATCTTATCTGCATCACGGGCCACAGGTGTCAGATAAGTGAATGTCATTTCTCATATGTGTTGTCACGGAAAAAGCTGAGAAAACTACTCTTTTAGAGAGCACCAAAGTTTTTAAACTCCCACATAGGGTGTATGAACAACAATACACATATTTCTCTTTTTATGCAGGTCAGAAGAAAAATATTTTCAACATCTAACATTATTTCCTAAGTCATTGCAAATCGGAGATTAATCTGCAATTTTTCAGTTACAGAAAAAGAACAAACTTTGAAAGCAGCATTTATTAACTTTTTTTTTTACTGAGGGCAAACTAAAAAGTGCAAGTAGAATTACCTTCTGCAAACTCCTTGCAAAACAATTCAAATATCTAATTTAATTGCTTAATCTAATGTGACATGAAAGAGAATGCCATCAACACAGATTCATTTAACTGAGCACACAGCGAAATTATACTCAAGAAACTAGCTACTGGCTTGAGGTTTTTTTGTGTGTGTGGTAAAACCTAGAACACTGACTATGTCCTTAACACTTTTATCATCATCGTAAGGTTATCAAACACAATAAGTACTGCATAGATTATTTTAAAAATTTCTTTTTTGAATTTGCTAAAAAAGATTTTTGGAGGGTTTTCTTGTTGACATAAAGTTTACAATGGAAGCATAGACTCTTGAAAGATGACATATATTTGAATGCAACTAGTAAATTATAACATTTCTTATATAATGCCAGGAATGCTGATTCTTTATTTCAATAGGTATAGGTATATTATTCCAAAGTGATTAGCATTATAAACTTACTATTTGTTAAATTTTCCCATGATTAGAAACATGGAAATGTGCCAATATTTTAGAACAGGTTCCATACCATCACCAACTTAGTAAATTTTTTGAGCACTTTTCACATTCAGCTTATACTTTAAATCCAGAGAATCTGGAGATTTTAAATAGAAACAGTCCCTGCTATCAAGGGCCAAAACTCTACTGGAAGAGAAAAAGACATATAAACAAAAGGAGTAATTACATTATAGAAGCAGAGTGGTAGGACTGGGACAGTGATCAGTGGTGACTTCATAGTGATGTAAATTTTGTATATAAATTCAAAAACCAAATAAGAATTTGGCAGATACACAATTTGCAGAAAGGCATTGCAGGGAAAGGACACAATATTTCCCAGTAAGGACAGTGGCACTTAAAAGACCTCATATGTTTATGGACCCGTGGGTAATTATGGATCACTGGAATTCAGGAAGAATCCAAAGGGCATTGTACCAGAAAAGTAGATTTGCAAGTCAATTACAAAAACTATACTAAAAGATGGCAGGCATTAAAGAATTTGCATAGAGAAGTGACAGGATTTTATTTCGGTTTCAAAAAGATGACCCCGGTGCAAGGAGCAGAATGAAGTCTACCTATTAATAAAAATATCAGTCCTTCCAAATAATTTAAGTTTTAACGAAATGGAAGTCAAATGCCAATGAGGCTGTTGTCTTGTTTTGGTTTGGTAGAGCAAACATGACAGTCATTCTCAAATTTAGATTATTAAGCTAAGTGTTTTACATTAACTATCTCATTTGATCTTACAATCTTAAAAAGCCAGTATTAAAATTATACCTATTTATCACATATGAATCCTGAAGGAGGGCATGTTAAATGACTTATCCAAAATCACTCCAAGAGAATAGCTTATTCTCTTTAAAATATGACATATGATGTCTCTGTGGCAATATTTTTAACATCAGAAATTTTTAAAAAATCTAAATGTGAAGCTATAGGAGAAACAATACCTAATTTATGGCACAGTCATATAAATGATATTATATAATCATAAAAATACATTTTGAAGCATATTAATGACATGGAGAAATGTTTGTAATATCATGATAAATGGGAAAAACATGAAAAAAATAGAGTTATATTATTATCTAAGTAAATGGAAAAGGAAGAGGGAGAAAGAAAAAGATGGTGAGAAGTATGAGGAAAAGAGTAGGGATTAGGGCTTACAAGGTGAGAAAGACAAAGGAAATATTTTAAGATATATCAGTAGTATTTATTTTGGAGTGATGTCACAGACTAGTTTTATTCTCTTCTTTCTACTCATTTGGTTTTTAGATTTTCTATAAGACATATGTACTTCTATTATTTCAAAACAAAGGGATATATTTTTTCTGAATAATTAATTCTAATGATTTCAATGTAATTATGTAGCTGAATTCAGATTTTGTTGGAAGAAAAAAATAACATTTGCTAGTTACCTGTCCTTGAAGGCAGTTACTTTTATTCAGATAATGAATCTGAGTTTCAGAGAAGGGAGGTATTTACCCAAGGTCAACGAAACAAGTGAACGGAAGAGCCAGGATCAGAACCCTCGGTCAATGTGTCTCCAGCACATAATTATTCTTTCATTTTTGTTTCTTTCATTGAGGTGAAATTCATATAACATAAAAATAACTATTTTAAAGTGAAAAAATTTAGTAGCATTTAATATATTCACAATATTGTATGACTACTACTATTATCTAGCTCTAAAGCATTTTTGCCACCCAAAGGGAGACCCCATATGTGTTAAGCAGCTGCTTTTTTTTTTTTCTGACCACCACTAGCCTCTGGCAACCACCAATCTACATTCTTTCTCTATGGACTTGCCTATCCTGGATGTTTCATATAAATAGAATCATATGTGAACTGTTTTTGAGGTTCATCGATGCTGTCACATGAATCAGTATCTCATTATTTTTTATGGCTGAATAATATTCCATGGTATAGATACACCACAATTTGTTTCTCCCATTCTTCCTTCAATGGACATTTGAACTTTTTCTACCTCTTGGCTGTTGTGAATAGTGCCGCTACCAGTGACCGTTCTTTTAAAGACCTATGAGAGCTCTTGATTGCTGAAAGTTTTATTTCAACATAGAAGTTTGTACATAGAAGTACCAGAACTAAATATCAAAATAGACTACAATCACAAAATCTAAAAAATAAATAAATAAATTATAAAATCTTAGCTCCCAAATCATCAGAACTATCAAGTAAGTTATTTTATTTAAGGCAAAAGTCACTGTGCAGATGAAAAGAACTGGACATCTAAATTTTAAGCAAATATCTATGAGATTCAGGAAAAATATATGATATTCAGTTTTTTGTGGGGTAAATTTGAGAAGACCTGACATAGAGATTTAAGCAAGTAACTATAGAATTCCGTGAATACAAATGTGACCAAGGGGCACTGACCCGTTCCTTCACCCCCAACCCCTTCACCCACGTGAACTGTCTCTATTTTGCTTCAATCTTCCTAGACACAGAACTCTTCCCTGATCTGTTTAATTTCACACCAACTTTTAAGTGAATGTTACTAAAATTTTCTCAGGTTACAAAGAAGGGTAACAATAAAGAAACTGCAGTCTTTTTTCTACCAGAATTTCACCTCCTTCCAGACTCCCAAACCTGGATCACATCCCACATCTCTTGTTCCCATAAATAACAATGCTACTCACATCCTCTTTCTTCAAAAACATGGGTGACAGCCACTCTTAAGACAGGTCTCAGCTTTGACCCACATGTCTGACTATATAGTCATTACAAATCACTAATGTGGCTGTCCCTAAGAGGAATTCTGACGAGTCAGATTTCTTTATTTTATACTCAAACACAGGGTATGAGAGAGGAGGAATTCTTGCTCTCAGGGAAAATAGGAAGAAACAAATGATAAAAAGCAGAGAAGGTTAAAAAGAACAATGGCGGGAGCTGAAGAACACCGGAAGCAAGAACGGGACTGGCAAAAGAATCTCATGTAATGAGCAAGGAGGAAGAAAGCAGAGAGGGAAATCAGGATTGAAAGTAACTGAGACTTTCTGTTTACCCAGGAGCTCATGAATTTTTACATCATAGGAAGACGAGAAGAAGGAAATAGTTGGAATGCTGGATTCATTAAATCAGAATTCACTTTCCAATGGAAACAACATGGAAAACTTAGTATGGGGTCAAAGTCTTCCTCCTTGGGACAACCCAGTGATTAGCAACCTTGAAATTAGCAATACCTTGAAATTTGGTAAAGACCTCTGTGTAACAATATGTGTGAATAACAGATATAAGAAGATAGAATGTGGATTAAAAAAATAATAATAATAAATAAAATAAAAAATAGAATGTGGATTAAATGTTGTTATAATTAGTTGACATCTAAGCACATAAAAGAGGACATACAAATTTGTAAGAGAAATATTAAGACCACAATACAAAACTATCAAAGACCCTAACTACCTGAAAGGAGAATTTATAAATAACGAAAATAAAAAGAAAGGCCTAACCTCAGAGTTTAAGAAATACAAATTAACCCAATACCAAAATATGTCATACCAATGGAATAAGCAAAATTTTATTTCATTTTCATGTTCATCATTAGTGTCAACTAGAATGAAAATTGTAAAATTTAAGCATCATTGATGACAATGCAACTTGGCATGATTTTGGAATTCAATATGGAAATATGGCTCCAAGACTGTAAAAGTATTTCTACTCTTGGATGTAGTCATTTCACTAAGCATAAGCCAAAAAAAGGGGGAAGCTACATACACAAAAATGTGTATTGCAGCATTATTTATAAAAACTTGGAAATGGTTCAGTAGATAAGTAGTGACATAAACTACTTCACTATTTCACTTTATGAAATATAAGACATTAAAATGATAATTAGGAATGTTATATAACAACATAGACCAAGCTTGTTCTGAGTTTAATAATATATATTATATATGTATAATATATATAAATTGTTTTACCATGATGTAGAAATTAAGATTATGGAATTAATTAATTAAGGAATTAATTAAGATGGGATGCCTGGGTGGCTCAGGGGTTAAGCGTCTGCCTTTGGCTCAAGTCATGATCCTGGGGTCCTGGGATTGAGTCCCACATCGGGCTTCCTTCAAGGGAGCCTGTTTCTCCCTCTGCCTGTGTGTCTGTCTCTGTGTGTGTGTCTCTCATGAATAAATAAATAAAATCTTTAAAAAAAAAAGGAATTAATTACAAAATTAAGAATAATGCCTGGAAGGAATCTCAGACTACCACACAGTAAACTTGGTTGAGGCATTAGGTTAGTCTTTTCTTTGTTTAGAAATCCATTTATGTGGCAATGATATTTCTTTAGTAAATGAAACTACATAAATGGCATCTTAATAATAATTCACATTTGCAAGTACACAGTTACATTTGCACATACAAAATTGTTGTTTTTAGCCACACAAAACCTATGAGATTTGTTACCATTGATGTGACATTGCAGTACTTGGTATTGTTCCATGCTTCTTGACACTCGAAAACTTCATCCTGTACAATTTAAAAAGAGATTTCATGAACATCATTCTCAAAACCTATCTTGGAGATCACTTTGTTTTCTATTTTCTAAAACTGTAGACATTATTTCTAACTGCTCTCATTACTTTCTCCTTCTCAAACATTTTTATTTTTAAAACTGTTGAAATAGATGCTAAACTTTTATTAGAGAAAGAAACTAAAGCTGCAAAAATAAACTAGTATCAAGGATTTAATGCACTAAAAAACTTTAGTAAGGGTTGTGTGAATAAATAGGTAAATGGGAAGAAATATAATTAGAATGTGTTACTTTATGATAGTCTTTATAATATTAAATACTTAACTTTTTAAAGATTTTATTTATCTACTTGAGAGAGAGAGGACTGGGCTGGGGAGGGGGGAGGAGCAGAGGGAGAGAGAGAAGAAGACTCCCCACTGAGCAGGATCCTGGGATCATGACCTGAGCCAAAGGCAGACACCCAACTGAGCCACCCAGGCATCCCCATATATAAAATACTTTAATAGTACAAATTACTGGTAATGGAGATTAGTTTTATTAGTAGGCTGGCTCCTAGGCACCCTGGAACCTAAATGAAGTTCTGCACACTCCCAAAGATAGAAGTAGAAAGAAATTGTGATGTAAGTCTATGCGAAGGATGAGGCAGTGATCTAATCAAGGGGCTCTTTAGTTTAAACTTAATATCCCTCAAACTGATCAATGGAATAATAATGATACTCACTGTGTAGGAGAATATCCTTAAATAATAATGTGGCTAGAACTTAAAATACAATGAAAAATGTTACATGTTGCAACTCTCTTTGCCATAGACTTGTTTTAACTCAACAGTTTCTGAAACTCTTCATCAGAAACTCTTCTTGATTGTTGTTTGATCTATTAATATCTGTGGGATACTAGGAATATCAACCTGTTAATATCTAACGGGACATTGGGAAAACAATTTGGAAAAGAATTCCTTTAATACATCTGGCTTATCCTTATATGGTTGTCAGAGTCTTTGCTTTTACTACAACTATTAGAAGAATTTGTTTCTTTCACCCAAAAGAAAAAGTACCCATTTCTTCTATTAACTTCAAATAGCTGCATAGCTATAAAAGCTAACACACACCATTTTAAAGAAATAATTGAACCGTGTAATGCAGATAAATATGGGAAATACACAATAGAGCCACCATCATGCATGTTGTGCATCGCATGGAAAACATATTTTGCATCAATGATTATTGTTCTGTGTTAGAAAAATGTGTGTAACAGGTCCCAAAATGACTAAAGAGAATCTTTGTAGGATTGTACATTACTCTGTTCTGGGCTAGGATTTGCTCATCTCTCTTGGAGGCTTAAGGGTTTGTTTGTCTTGAGGAGAAGGAGGGTAGCGAGTGAACGTGTGTTTCTTTTAAAGCAAAGCATTAAAAAAAAAAAAAAAATACCGGTTGTCCAGCCTACATGGTAAGAGTTTGTGGTATTCATTCTAAGTGGCCATGATAGCCATGGCTAGGAAGAATTTGGATTCTCATCAGTGACCTCTGCCATCAAAGACAGAACTGGGTACACCAAGGAGTACAGTGGTGGAAAAACTATAAGCAAGATGGTCTGTTTAGCAACTCTGTTGGGGTACCCACATATCTTGCCATTGCCTTGAGCATCCTGGGAACTCACTGGAGCTCTCTTCCTCTATGTGGTTACATGGAAAGGTAACAACCAAGCTAACTTAATAACCAATGCATGACTCAGACAAAAACAGCTTTTTGGGGATCCCTGGGTGGCTCAGCGGTTTAGAGCCTGCCTTTGGCCCAGGGCGTGATCCTGGAGTCCCAGGATCGAGTCCCGCATCAGGCTCCCTGCATGGAGCCTGCTTCTTCCTCTGCCTGTGTCTTTGCCTCTCTCTCTGTGTCTCTCATGAAAAAATAAAATATTTAAAACAAACAAACAGCTTTTTGTCCCTATACTACTGAATTTAGAACAGATTTGCAAAGCCATTATACTCCAAGTCCATAGGCTGGGCAATGGAGAACCGGGCTTACTAGGAAATTACATTTGTGACAAAACTCCCATTTATTTAGGGCTTGCCATGCACCAGCTTGTGTTGATTGCTTTGCATGGATGATTTCATTTGATATTCACAGCAACCCAATGACATTGACCATTTTATTCTCACCATCTTAAAGAAGAGAAAACTGAAAATCAGAGGAGGTTAGTAATGTGCCCCAGAGCACATAGCTTGTTCTTATTGCTATTCTAGACTAAAACAGAAATTGTAATATTCATGCATCATTGATGACAGTGCAACCTGGTATGATTTTGGAAAGCAATATGCAAATATGGCTGAAGGACTAGAAAAGTGGTTCTACTCCTTAGTAATTCCTCTGCTAACAATATTGACATCCAGACTTTGCTGACTCTAGAGGGACCGCCCCTCCCAGGATTAGCCAATTCCTGCCGAGAGAAAACAAGTAGCCAATCAGTGTACCTCTCAAGTACAAACAAGCCAATCCAGAGCCCACATCCCCAATCATCTCCTTTGTCATGCTCTCACACTCTGAGCCACTATCCACCTGCCCCAGGATGTGGAGGCAGGTACCAAACAGGTAGGGACAGCCTCCCGTGCCCCCAGAGCCTGCTGAAATTATTCAAACTAGACAATCCTAATCAATTTCTCCCCCTCCCTCTGCCTTCTTAACATCCTGGTGCTTCTTTATGCGGCCCTCCAGGGTGTGGTCCCCTTCTCTTGGGATCTAAGTGTGTCACCAATGTTGTCTTCAATCACAGTTGTCTCCTGATCTGTGAGTCTCATCACACTTGAGTAATAATGAATCCTCTATTTTAAAACTTTCTATGATCTCAACATCTGTAGTCTTTCTACCGGCGGCACAGACTCCTATTGTCATCGGGTGCACACAAAGCCTTCTATGGCCAGGTAGGTAAAACCCTGCTATATCTGCCAAGGGCTTCTAAACATAGGAATAAAAATGCCACCAGTGCCTTCAATAACCTTTCATCAGCCTCGCATGTCAATGTATTGCTCTGTTAAAATGCAAAGGAATTTAAAGTTCTGGAAAGAGTCACCCCAACTTCTATAGCCAGATCTGATTAATAAGTAAATTAATATCGTTACGATAAGAGGCCTATTGGTATATTTTTAACACATAATGACTAGTTTTATGGCCTAAGAAATTGCTTGTCCTGGTAAATTGCTACTTCGGTCTGCATTAGACATTTGAAGTGTACATTCGAAAGGTATGATTTCAAGACTTACTTTTCTCGTTAGAGTTGTATGAATGTAATTACCATCTATTCCAACATCTGGAATTAACAAGATAAAAATCCAACCTTTGTGAAATTACTGTGTTTTTTGATTATTTATCTCAAATGGCTAAATCGATTTCTTCTTTAAAAAAAAAAAATAGAAGGGGGAAAAATTCTCCCAGGCTAAGACCCGATGAGCAGAGTTTTAGCCTAGAGCAAATTTTTACAGCTCAGTTATAAACCCCTGAAATAGGAGTTCATAATGGAAACAGCTGCTCAACCTTAACTATGGCGGGTGCCACTATAATAAAAACGGCAGGAGTTCACATTAACATTGGCTTCCCCTTACACTCTTTCCTGTTACCCATCCATTAACCAAACTACACTACCTAATGGAGGTAAAGGCTACAGCTTTTACTCCCAGCAAAAATAACAAGATAGGCAACTTACAGGTGGTAAATAACATATTCCCCCCCAAACATAAGAGTGTACAAATAACCCCTGGAGGCTAATCTCCAATCTAGAGAATAGCATCCCACTCCAATGATTTCAAATTAGGAATAATATCCCAGCCCACAAAACACTAAGCAATGACACTTATTTCCTGTTTCTTTTTTGAAATGTATTACATTTGCAATGCTTGTAGAAAGGATATAATTTCTAAACAAAAATTCTCCTTTATAATGGGGCTATCTTTTTAATCCATACCTAATATACTGACAGGTAGATGATTTCCTGAAATTAGAAACAATATTTGAATTAAAGTAACTGAATATTTCATCCATCGATCCTACCACAGTAGGATTCAGACTAAAATGCAAAGAACTTTAACTTGTGTGCGATCTTTGAAATCTGCGATAATGAGAAAGGAACCAGTACTCTTTGGTGCCTACAATACGCCAGGTGTTTTATGTCTATTATTTAATTCTTATAACAAAACGTCATTACTACCCCCAGTTACCTATGAGAAAGTTGAGGCTTAGATTAGGTAAATATCTTTTCCTTTTCGTGGAGCTAGTAGGTGGACGGGTAGGATAAAGCCACAATTTTTGCATGATGGTAAAGCCACTGCATGGTTGGCTCACAAAGGAGAAAGAAGAGAGAAGGTATCACATTCATTAATTTTCTTATCAGCACACAGTTGCCTCAGAGAGCTTTAAAGTTTGAAAAATTTATTCTGAAAGCTTGGAAGGTATATAAGGTGAATGTATTATGGTTGCACAGAGAGAGGGTACAAGTTACGGGGAGGGGCAAAGGAAGAGGGAGAAGCAGACTCCATGGTGAGCACAGAGCCTGACACCGGGCTCAATCCCAGGACCCTGAGATCGTGACCTGAGCTGAAGGCAGAGATGCTTTACCCACTGAGCCACCCAGGCACTCTTCTTTTTGAATATTTAGTCATAAGCAACCTTCCCCACCACTTGGTCTTGAGTCCCATTCTGTATATGACAAATAGCAAAACCCCAGCATACAAGTCTCAGTCCATTTCCACATGAAAGTAAGCTTTGTTCTGACAGCACCTAAAGCCCATGGCCAGCCTATTTTTCATTTGAAACTCTTTAAAATCAAAGATGTCACTGAATAAAATGTAAACATTTAAATGACTGTTATTTTAACATAACCACCCTCTGAACCATTTTCAAAACTAAACAGATCTTGGTTGTGAAACAGGTAGGAGGAATGAAGAATGAAATCCTACAATCTCCATGAAGCCATCTTGACAAACTGGAAATGGAGTAGTGATTTCTACTCAACATAACTCTGTCTGAGCATGCAACATCCCTGCCTCTTTGCTCGTTGGAAAAAAAAAAAAAAATACAGTGGTGCCATTGTCTCTAACGCAAATGTCTTAGATATTTGTATGGTTTCTAAACCAGGCCATTGTTTATATCATCACGTGTATATTCTATGATCTTTTATTTTTTTCCAGATTGATTTTGGAAAGTAAGGGAGTAACTATCACTCCGATTCATTTGTGAGATACAGCCCATTATATGTCCAAGTGAACAGTTTAAATAGTTTTAATAAATATTATTTTAAAGATAGCCAGTATTAGCAAGTAAAGATTTATCTATAATATAGGTATATCTTTTCTTTCTGACATTTATATATATATATACATATATATATAAGTCATATATATGAAGTATATATTAAGTTTTTACATATATAAGTATGTATATAAAATCTATAGCTTTGGGAAACTCTTAGAAGTAATGTACAATTACTTTTCTGAAAAATATACAAGTCACATGTATATGATATTGTATATATAATTTCAGGAAAGTTAAAAGGCTTCTTTGCTTATGTATGAACTGCCTAGAGATACAAAAACCCCAAGTTAAGATCCTTGATTTCAGGAACTCTAGTAAGTATAATTTTTTTTTCCTCCAGATTCTTCTGGAATACATACGAAAAATGAGATTCAGAATAAGAAATTGAGATTCCATTCTTAGATCTCCTACTGCATGACTTTAAAAATATCTTTTTTTATCCTTCTTGACCAGTCTTGTACTTTTGACCATGATAGGACTAAGGGAGGGGAAGGGGGCTTATCCTTGCACATTTTTACATCAAATATTTTACAAGAAAGGGAAACTAGTGGAAAGTCATCTGACTTACTAGATACACACACACACACACACACACACCTTTTTTTTTTTTTTTTTAACTGCAAAAGAGATTTGCTTTGGAAAGACTTAAAATTTGAAGAGGTTCTTCTAGACCTCAAAAGTTGTACTTAGGTATATTTTGTGTGATCTCTTAGAAGCTATTTTGGCAACCAGGCTGCTCATGCTTACTGAAGGACTGTCCATTACAGGATTTTACTTGATTTTGGAAAATACAGAGATCTCAGTGATACATCTTATTAAACTGTGTGACATAGCACCATAGCACTGGTTCTCAGAGTGGCCCTTAGATCAACAGCCAACCATATGTAGGAACTTGTTAGCTGTGCAGATGCTTAGTCCTACCCAAGACCTGTGGAAACTGCGGATAGGGCCCAGCAAGCCTTCCAGGGGATTCTGGTTGGGAATCACCACACTGCAGAGCTTCCCTTTGCACTGGAAGCTGTATTTTAACAGTAACCTGAGCCCACAAACACACCTGAGTCCCGGTAGAGACACTCCACTCTCCTCAGCAATCCAAGGCTGACAAACCATTTCCTGTGATTTGACCCCGCTTTCCACATCAAAACTTGCTCAGAATTCTCTGTTCACGTCAAGATATAAAAGATAAAGACTCAAAAGATCACATAGATTAAAATCTGGGCATTTGAGGGAGAAGTGGATTTCTTGCAAGCATAAGCCCTTCTCAAAGAGTGTCTTTCTACTGCTTGGATGAGGAAAGAAAATTCGGTTTAAGCAAATAAGCAAATGTTCATGTTGTTCTTTTAAAAATAGATATGTATGTGTTTGCTTAATTTTGGGCTTAGGTTCTTCACTTCATAAAAGTCCAAGGGAATTTTATTAGCAATTTCCTAGAGAATCACTGAAGATAATTATCACTGAAAAAAACCCAACATCTTAAATTACAGTTACAAATCATATATATATGTATGTATATATATATTACTTTTAATTTTCACCATATTGTACAAAAACATCTAATTATTCTCACTCTACATAGTATGCTATAAAGTGCCTTAGGGGACTGATTGGTTTATCAATTCAATTAGAAAGTTGGTTGTTTTGATTAACGTCAACTATTATCTATTATAATGAGTATCATAATGCCATCTAATTAAGATGAAGAAAGTGCTCGAAAATTTCTAAACCTATTTCTGGTATGGGTAAAAAAAATTTTTTTTTAATTTTAAAAGGCTGTCTGGTTTCATTCAGTATAGAAACAGCCCTACAAATCTCTCTCTGGAATCATTAAATTCTAGAATTCTATAAAACCAGATGCACATGATGATCATCATGAGGCATCAAGAAAGGGTTCCATCATGTCTGTGTGCTCTGTTTCAGGAGGCAGAGAAACTGAGCTGGTGGGAGGATGTGGTAGGGTTTAGTATTTATCACTGGATTTAAAGCAGGAAGAAAATGAAAAGTAACCTTCCGTTTCCATGACAAGTGTCCTAAAACTGGTACCGCTAGGGATACCTCAGTGCTTCTTAAAGGTCTTTCCCGTCCCAAGGTCCCAGAAGACATGGCTCCACTTGGCAGCAGTGGGTGACTGGGGTTGGGCCCCTGTAGGATGGGGTGGGATAGCAGGGTCATATGCCCACCTCCCATGACCAGCATATTCCACCAGAAGCTCCAGAATCCTGGGTGCTCTGAAAGAATGTCCATGCCCAGGCTATGCTTTAGGAAAATCAGTTAATATCTGCGTATTTCTGTCGTCCTCTCAATATGGGGATAGTCATAGAATTGTCGTTAAGAGGAAACTGATGATCCTTTTGAAGGTCTATTGAAGAGTAAAAAGAATCCAGTCTGCATGGGCTATCATAACAAAATACCACAGTGGGGTAGCTGAAAATTTATTTCTCAGAGTTCTGAAGGCTGAAAGTCCAAGATCAAAGAGTCAGCTGATTCAGGTGCTGGTGAGAGCTCTCTGCCTCGCCTACATTTAGCTGCCTTCTCATTGTGACCTCACAAATGGTGAAGAGAAAGAAAGTTCTAGCATCTCTTCCCCTTCTTTATAAGGCCACCAACCTTACAGGATTAGGGCCCCACCCTTAGGACCTCACTTAGCCTTAATTACCTCCTTATTCCCAAAACAGTCACACTGGGGGGTCAGACTCTTAACATATCAATTGGGGGGGACACAATTTGGTCCATAGGAAGAACTACACCAATGCAGATATTTTTTAAATTCCATAGAACTAATTCAGAGATCACACCCAGCCCAGCTCACATTGTTTCTTTTTTTTTTTTTCTTTAGCAATAGTAATTTCATATTCTTTCAAGTGTGTTATCTGGAAGGGGAGGAAGGACAGGATAATAAGTTAAAGATTATGAGAATTTACCACTTATGGAGGGCCAGGTATTCTGAATTGGGACAAGGCAAAAAAAAATTTTTAAGATTTTATTTATTTATTCATAAGACACACAGAGAGAGGCAGAGACACAGGCAGAGGGAGAAGCAGGATGCCTGCAAGGAGTCCGATGCGGGACTCGATCCCAGGACCCGGGGATCGAACCCTGAGCTAAAAGCAGATGCTCAACCCCTGAGCCACCCAGGCGTTCCAGGGCAAGGAAAATTTAAATGGGGGATATTACTGAATACTTACATAATTGAGAGATTTCTTTGTGTTGTGCCTGAGTGTCCTGAATTCTCCCTGCAATTCTCTGTGTTTTCAGCATCACTAACTTCCTTTTTCGTCTGTGGATGTTAAGATTATAGCTTTATGAAGTGTCCGAACAAAGATATTTGGGTCAAAAATATTAGATTCCCCAGATTCTCTTAATCTATTTGCAAAGAATTACCTATGAGTCAGATGTCTTAGTAACTTGGCTCATTAGTGTACCTTTGCAATATTTTTACTGTTTTTTATCATGAAAAGTGCATTCCTTAATCCCCATCACCCATTTCACACATCCTCCCACCCATGCCCCACCATGGTAACCATCACTTTGTTCTCTATAGTTAAGAGTCTCTTAGTTTCTCCCTCTCTTTTTCTTTGCTTATTTTGTTTAAGTTCTACAAATGAGTACTATCTCATGATATCTTTCTCCTCCTGACTTATTTCACTTACCATTATACTCTTCAACTCCATCCATATTGCTGCAAATGGCAAGATTTCATTCTTTTTTATGACTACCATTCACCTATCAATGGACGCTTGAGCTGTTTTCATAGTTTAGCTATTGTAAATAAAGCTGCAATAAACACAGGAGTCCGGGATCCCTGGGTGGCGCAGCGGTTTGGCGCCTGCCTTTGGCCCAGGGCGCGATCCTGGAGACCCGGGATCGAATCCCACGTCGGGCTCCCGGTGCATGGAGCCTGCTTCTCCCTCTACCTATGTCTCTGCCTCTCTCTCTCTCTCTATGTCTCTCTCTCTCTGTATGACTCTCATAAATAAATAATAAAAAAATTAAAAAAAAAATAAACACAGGAGTCCATTAATGTTTTTGTATTTCGGGGGTAGATACCTGGTAGTTGGGTTGCTAGATTGTAAGGATTTTTTTTTTAAGTTTTTAATTAACTTTTTAAAAATTTTTTGAGGAATCTCCATACTGTTTTCCATAGTGGCTGCATCAGTTTGCATTCCACCAGCAGTGCACAAGTGCTCCTTTTTCTCCACATCCTCACCAACACTTGTTGTTTCTTCCTTTCTGCACTTTTGATGAATTTATTTTTGTGGATGATGCTAATCTCACGAACAAACTTGTTTGCACCTCGAGCTAAGGCACTGGCACTGGACTTGATCATAAATAAGTTTTAAAAGGCTGAGTTATTTTATTTCATTTTAGTATGAATATATCTGAAGAGGGGAGTGGTTTTGACAATAAAACCTATGTTGAATGAAAAGCCATTTTGGGGCAACTTGATTTTTATTTGTTTGTGGTCTGAGTAGGTCTTGAAACCAAAATCTTCAGCAAGTAACAACTGTGATGTGTGCATGTATGTGCACATACATACTTAGATGCACGTAAGCACACATGTATACGTATACATATACACCTACATGTGTGTGCGCGAGTGTGCATCTCTCACTGGTAATCTCACCTAATCTAATATCTCTTTCCAATTGCCATGCTCTATTTGAAAACAACAGTTGGTTTTTGTTCCATAAAGGAACAAATTGATTCCTTCAGGTGCAGACACTGGCTTCTTAATGGCGAAACCTGACTGCTCCAGCAAGCTGATTCAGCAAAATGAACTCTGAATTGGTCTATTAGTCACAGTGAGGGGAAGCTTCAAACCTGAATGGCTCACTGGTGTATAATAAAGAGGGAGAGTGGTCTTTCAGAGAGTGGTTCTCCTCTCCACCTTTGAACACATTTCCTCTTGTGACTGATAGGTGTCAGCTGTCAGGCAGCCAAACGGACCTGAAAAAATGTGCTGAGCATGGGATCGCTTCAAGTCTATGATTTAGCATCTATTAGACAGAAGTCGTGGAGATGCTTCAGGAGAAAACTTTCTTTCTCCTGTTTTTTCCTTTCCCTTTCTCACAAGGTTGCAAGGCTCTGAAACATTTTCAATCTACATCCCTGTTGCATTTTAGGCAAAACCCTCATTTGTACTGGTTGGGGGGTCTGAGAAGCTGTTTCAACAGAGTTGTGACTCTTGTCTTCCATTTCTCCTGTGCTCCTGCAAGTGGAACCATTTGTAAGGAACAAAGTATAATAAGTTAGAGACATTTTGAACAAGAAATTCATTTACCTCACATAGAAATACCACGATCAAGAAAAGTGACTGAGAGAGAGAATGTATATGTGTAAGACGACAAGAAGAAAAAGATTATATGAGAGGAAAAATGAAAAATTTGATCTACATGAATAAAGCAGCACTTTTTCTCAATGCTTTGATGCTTATTTTTATTTTAAAACTTTCTACATAAAACAGAGAAATGTCTAAATTCATATTCTATGAAATCTGAGCTCAGCTACTGCTTCTTTAATGTAATGTCTTTAGGACATGAACCCATTACGATAATGATCTGATTGGTAAAGAGGGGTCATTAGATAGTTTTCTCCAAAGAGATAGCTGCCGGAAAGGAATAGTGATTAGAAGCAGAAAAGGTTTTTTTTTTTTTTTCTAAAATTTCCATTTTGCCATTTTATCTATAGTAAAACATGTATCCTCCCATGCCCACTAAATTCCCAAGAGTTTGAAGTTCTGATAATAGTAGATTCCTTTATATGTATAATAATTGTTGAGCACTCATTATGAATGGGTTTCCTAACTACATTTTTGATACATGCACATTGTTTCAATGAATGAAAACATGCATGTACTGAGGGACAAAATATAGTCACTGAAAAGCATGATGCTGAGTACTTTTCATTAACATATGAAACTCAGGGGAAAAAAATCAAGCTGCTTGATTTTATACTATTATTACCTATAGTATTTTATACCTATTATTTTATACCTATTATTTTATATATATTTTATATATTTATATATTTTTTACATTTATTTATATATATTTTATATATATATTTATATAATTTTATACCTATTCTTACCTATAGTATAAAATGAAATACATTCATTTAACTAGTATTCAATGTTTATGTCTTCCTTTTCAGATTTAGGGCATATTTCTGAGTATTTCCAGATCCTTTCTGATTTTATAAATTGTAAATGCTCACTTAGAACCTAAGGAGTCTTGGATTGAAAGTGATCAAGAATCAATTCTTACGACTGCATAGGAAGGTATTTCTATATTTTAAAATCACAGCAGTTGGTTTCTGGAGCATCCTTTGGCAAATATATATATTTATATTTATATATATTTATAGAAAAACTCAAGGAAGTGTGACTGGATGCTTCAGTCAGTAATGGTGGTTGGTGGGTAGGTTAGCAAAGAGTTCAGACTTTGAAATTAGAAGGAGATATGTAAATCTCCAGCAAACTGTAGCAGACAGCTAAAATGAAGGGGAAGGGTTTCCATGAATCATTGATCAAATATTTGTTTAGTGTCTATTATGGGCCAGACAAAAATCCATGCCATCAGGAAGCCTACATTCTTGTGGCATTCACATCCTAGTGAGACTTATTATAGTCTAGTGGATTTTGGCATCCCTCTAAAGGGATTAGACTCATCTCAGATTCTAGTTTAATACAAGATAAACAAATCGCGGTCAGGTTCATAATAAATGAACTTCACCAAGTGTTACTTTGGTCAGTTGTGAACGTATTTCAGGGGAAATAAATAGCATAAGGAGAAAAAGGGAAAAATGTGATTAGAGTTGAAGTTTTAAGTGAGATTTACCAGCTTTCTCATTTTGTATTGGGAAGAGGGCAACCTCTGATCTTTATTTCATCTTCATGTTTCTTGCCTGTTGTATTTGTTTTCTAGTGACAGGCAACAAATTACTATAAAATAAGTGGCTTAAAACAGCCAAGATGTATTATTACACATTTTTCATGGATCTAGAATCTGGTCTCACCAGATTGAAATCAATTTGCTGGGGTGGATTTAACCTCATCTGGAATCTAGTGTCATCCTCCAAGCTCACTGGTTGGTTTTAGGCAGAACTTATTGTCTTGCTATTGTGGGACAGAGGTCTTCAGTTCCTTGCTGACTGTTGGTTGCTCTCAGCCCCTAGATGCCCCTAGATCACAGGCCATCTCACAGTAGACTATTTATATCAGAGAATCTCTACTCTTAAGGACTCAACTGAGGGAGTGAGGCTCACCCAGAATCATCTCCCTTTTGATTAACTCAAAGTCAACCCATAGAGGGGTGCCTGGATGGCTCAGTGGGTTGAGCATCCGCCTTTGGTTCAGGTCATGATCTTCTGGTCCTGGGATCAAGCCCCCAGTCAGGGTTCCTGCTCAGAGAGGAGCCTACTTCTCCCTCTCCCCTCCCCCAACTTGTGCTCTCACTCTCTCTCTCTCTCTCTCTCTCTCTCAAATGAATAAATACAATCTTTTTTAAAAAGTCAACCCATCTATAAAATCCCTTCACCTGTGTCACATGTCACATAATGTAACCTAATCATAAGGGTGACATCCCATCATAGTCACAGGTCCTACCCTCATTCAACTGAAGGGGACCACACAAGGTGCATACACTGGGGAAATCTTGGGGGTCATCATGGAATTCTTCATATGACATAGTCGTTTCAACATCTGCTTTTCTGTGGTTACCCCCAGCATCGCAAGACCTCTCTTCCACTTACCCAGTGGCAGGAGCCAGAGCCCTGGAGTAGAGGAAAGGTGAAAGTAATGCTATGTAGTACTTGAAACAAATGAATTTGGCATCAGACAGACTTTGTCCAGATTGACTCAAAACTCTACCAGTTGGCCTCAGTGTCATCCCCTATAAAATGGGCAGATTTCTTTTATAAGTTGTTATAAGAATGGAAGGAGTATGTACCCAGGGCACAGAGCCTGACACACAACTCGATGCAGGAGAGAGTCATACTCATCTTGTTCTTCCTTCAATACTTCAGTGTGTCTGGCACATGGCTGGTCTTCAATAAATATTTGTTAAAGGGCTAAATAATAAATGTGAAATGGTAGCTATTATCTTCTTAAGTTTTATAGCCACCAAAATATAGCATATGCAGAGTTCTTTATGTAACTTACCAAATATCAATATCAGAATATCTCTTCCCCCCAAAATAAAACTTTGCTAAATAAGTTTCTAGCAAAAAAAAATCATTTCATGTCTTCTTGGTTTAGTATATAAAGTTATGAATCACTCATGTGAAACTTGATTACTAAAAAAAAAGATCAAAAGAAAAACAAAACCAGGGAAGTGAAAAGCAGAGGGCAGAAAAGAAGTGATGATTTTTGTCATGAAGTCTGGAGGAAATAAAGGAAGGTGGAGCAAAAAGATTCTGGCTTTAAGCATCTCTCCTTACGCTCAGTCAGAAAAAGAAAGGTCATTGAGAGGTATATAAAGGGGTAAATGGCTTGAGTTTTGGTGTGAGATTTTTGTGGGGAGGGGGGAGGGGGTTTTGTGGGGAGGCAAGTTACTGGATACTCCAAGGCTTCAGCAGGACCCCGAAAGATACTCAGAGGAAAGATCCATAAAATCAGGGGGGCACTAAACATTGGGATGGGGAAGCAGGAAAGAGCACACCATACTGACCTGAACTAAGCTAAACTATTCATTAGGCAGTGATTCACTAAAAATTCAGTGAAGGGACCTGCTGAAAAGTTTCTAAGTGAGCAAAGGATAGCAAATGAACAGTAACACATCCTATAATACAAAATATCACTGCTTTGGGATTTATTTTGTGTTGGTGTTTATTTATGTTAACAACATTCATAGCATTTTATTTTTTTTTAAGATTTTATTCATTTATTCATGAGATACAGAGAGAGAGAGAGAGGCAGAGAGAGAAGCAGGCTCACTGCGGGAAGACCGATGCAGGATTCGATCCCAGGACCTAGGGATCACAATCTGAGCCAAAGACAGACGCCCAACCACTGAACCCCCAGGAGCCCAACTTTCATAGCATTTTATTTTTTATTTCTATTTTTTTAAAGATTTTATTTATTTATTCATGAGAGATACACAGAGAGAGGCAGAGACATAGGCAGAGGGAGAAGCAGGCTCCTGGCAGGGAGCCCAATGCAGGACCCCATCCCCAGACCCTGGGATTATGACCTGAGCTGAAGGCAGACACTCAACCACTGAGCCACCCAAGCATCCCCATTCACAGCATTTTAAAAGTCACTTTGACTTCAGTCCCTGAAACACATACTTTTTAGATAGTCTAAGGACTTCAGATTTGAGAAGGACCACTATGCGCGAGCATCTTCGGGTGCGTGCATGTGTACAGCATTGGTTTAAAACATGTATAAGTGCGATATAAATGTGCATGTGCAAGTGAGATATTATATACGTTCAAATATAGGGATGCATACACAGATGCAGTGAGTACCTTGCTCTCTTTCAGAATGCCAAAAACTCTAGCAGAGAGTCTGTATCATATGGTTCTCATATAGCACAACATTTATAGCATTGGTTAAGTGCTGAGCACAACATGAACACTTAACAGATACTAAAAATGTTTTTCAACTTTAAGAGAGATGAAGTTTAAAAATCCAGTCCATTTTAAAGGGTTTTAAGTGGCATAAAAATTCAAAGACATAGAGGCACTGTTTGGTTAATTAGAGCATCTTCTAGTAAAAACCTTGATATGGCTGACTGAACGTTAAGTAGCAAAATGGCAACTTTTACAAGATAATGCTGAACACAAAAATTCCTGAGACAGAGGAAACTACTTGGAAATATTTCTCTCTGAATTAATTCAAAATTGTGCAGCGTTTTCTAATGTTTATTATTTCTCTCTTCGGAATGGAAGATGGTAAGAGTAACCACTAGAATTTATTAGAATGACTGAGAAAATATTTCTTAAGATAATTTGTTTACAAAGGGAAAGAAGTGCATGATATTGGTAGCACAGGAAGGAAAGAAGGGAGGGAGAGAGGGAAGGAGGCAAGAAGAGAGAGAAGCAAACCAACAAAAAGAAAAACATTGTATCTGTGAATTAACTCCAGATGCCACTATACACTTTATTCATTTGTAGGTACTCCCAATTCACTCATGAAACTTCCAGAAGCATTTCTGTAATTGAATGGACTACCACGGTCAAGGGAACTTCCATCGTATCTTTGTCCAAAGGCCAAACTCCTCTAAGGAGATTTAAGACATGCCCTTAGGGTAGCGTGCAGGGATAAAGAACAAGACTGTTTGCTTATTTGTCCCTAACACTGTAAAAAGCCCCCCTTTTTTCAATATGCAGGAACAAGGGGGAAGAGAGAAAAGAAGAAACAGTAACGTCTCAGCAGCTTGACTGTGTACTTGAGAAAGACTCAACAGGAGACACAGTACATCATGTCAATTTATTTTAAAACCAAAATTCTGATGTATATGGAGACGACATGCTGAAATGCACCGAGCTCATGCTTAGGTGACTTCCCATCGTGTTTGTCTGGACACTACCCCTTTTTAAAGTCTTTCTCTGCCTCCCATTTGCTCTACACTCAACAGGGAGAAACTCATATCCTTTGCAGAATTGACATAAAATACCTAAGCAAATATGTAACAAGGCCCAGGGCCTCACCGGCCATGGGGGTAGAATTCCTCAGCAGGTCCTCCCTTTGTGATTTTGCACACCTCATAGTAAGGACCTCCAATAACCAAATGGGCTCACAGGGAGAATTGCCAAGGCCTGAAGGGAAAGAAGGCCACCGCCACCCTGCACACAGGGGATTTGGAAGAGGGGTGGAAGAGGGAAAGAAAGGTGGCAGTATTTAACCGCTTCAGTTCTAGAAAACTCAATCCATCCCTCCCACCTCCCACCACCATCACCACCTCTTGCTCAACACAAGCTTCAAAGGAGACAGGGGAAGGGATGGCCCACAGGCAGTGAGGCCGAACACAGCCTCCAGTTCTGGAGGCCACCTGGCTTGCCAAAGAGCTGTCAACTCGTCCCCTCTGCGGTGGGGCTTCCATGTTGCCCCAAACAAAGACAGGTTGCTGGTTAACCAGAGCCTTTGAGCCTTGGAGTTCCCACTATCAGTGCTTTTTCCCCCCTCTTATTCTGTCTTTCTCCAAACTTTGAAGATAATGACTCTTAAACATTTGCAAATAATTAGAAGGTGCGGCTGCCAAGGAAAAGTGAATATTTTCCTTTTAAATGGGAAGAGTAGGTGCTTTGCCCTTCACACATCTCTAATTATATCCCATGTGCTTATTTGGTCTCTGATAAACTGATCTGGCCCCGGTAGGAAAACCACACCTAGGGACTAATGAGTCCCTTCTGCAACAATAATAGCCATTAGGAGGCAAGTAGCTGAGTGTCATCATGAGTCAATTATTTATCATTTACTGACAACTTCGTCCTCAACTTGCTTTGCAGTTTCAATTCATTAACAATTGAGGGGAGGGGAGTGTCTATTCCTCTATTTTTAAAAAAGTGATTTAAAAATGTGTTATATGCTGTCCCCTTTTTGATGATATATTTAAACAAGCTGACCAAGGGATACCTGGGTGGCTCAGTAGTTGAGTGTCTGCCTTTGGTTCAGGCCGTGATCCTGGCATCGTGGGATAGAGTCCTCCATCGGGGTCCCCATGGAGAGCCTCCTTCTCTCTCTGCCTAGGTCTCTGCTTCTCTCTCTGGGTATCTCATGAATAAATAAATACACCCTTAAAAAAAACTTGGCCTAAAAGCACTATGTCTACTTTCATTCTTACTACTCTTCACAGTGTATGTGTTTGTGTGTGTGTCATCAAAGGACACCTGCATTTGAAATGTGAGCAATTCTTTATTCTCCACTGCTAGTGAAAAGGGGTTAGAAGAAGAAAATATATAAATAAACCAATCAATGGGATAAACCCTCTCACCCATAAGAACCATCCAACAGCTACCCTCCAGGATAAATATAAAAGTGATGGGTTGGCTTTTTCAATCATTCTCCCCCTTGACTGATGGATCTCTCAGGGTAGGAAATAAACACATGACGAAATGGTCAAAAACGATCAAAAACAAGCAAAAGGCCAACCTTGGAGGATGCACACAATTATCGCACTGCTGTGAGTTTTGTATCCTCCCCCACCCAAGAATTCACATTGTTAGCTTACTTCATCAAGCCTCTCCTTATTTAAATCTTCTCTTTCTTTTTGATATTACCTAACTCCATTGTGTGTACCATGCAGACCAAAAGCCTGTCTTTCGAGGGAGTAGGAATGGAAGGGTGAGAGGGTGAAAGAAGCCACGATTTCTTCATGAACTCTCTGTCTATACCCCCTAGCCACTTGTTCCTCTTCTACATTTATCATCGCCTGTCTTGTAGTGAGTTATTTATGTGTCTCTTTCTTCACCCGGCAGAGCTTGATTACACGGAGATTAGTATCCCCTGCTGAATCTTCTAAGTTTCTCTCTTTTTCTCTGGATGCTCCCACATTTCTGAGCATCACAGGCTCCTGGCTTCTCTGGAACAATTGCTTTCCTTATCCAGCGTCACTTCCTAAAAGTTGCCCCAAATCCATCCCATCATTAAAATTTCTTAGAGAATTCTTGGACCAATGGGCTTGGGAGCAGAGGGTAAAAAATGCAAACCCCTGGCAGAGATATTTCTGTGTTTGTTTGGGACAAATGGGCATCAGGATGAGCCCATACCCCTTTTCACATGTGCTGTCCTACACAAACTTGATCCCTGTAGGCATGTCGATCTTACCTGGATTTCTCAGACCTCATTTAGATCAGGTTGTGTGCGAAGAGGTTGGTTGAGTGTTCAGAGGAAGAGGCCCCGGAGGCTTCCAGAATTTTCTATTCCTAGAATGTCAGCTTGATGTTTCCTAGTCTCTTGAACCAGCCCGTCAAAAGGTAATGCATGTGTATTTCAAGCTATTTCCTCCATTTGTCTTAATTTAAAAATACGTGTTAGCATGTCACATAGGTCTGCTTCAAGATATCCCAACTCATTCTTCAAAGAAGTTGAACAAATTCTATACCACTCACTATCTTCATTAATTTAGGAAAAGAATACACTCCCCAGGGGTGGCTGGGTGGCTCAGTCAGTCAAGTGTCTACCTCTGGCTCAGATCATGATCCTGGGGTCCCAGGAAGGAGCCCTGTGTTGAGCTCCCCACTCCGTGGGGAGTCTTCTTCTCCCTCTCCTCCCTGCTTATGCGCTCTCTCGCTATCTCGGTCTCCCTCTCTCAAATAAATAAATTATTAAAAAAAAAATAAGAATATACTCACCAAAGCAATAAGATGAAGAAAAGAAAGCAAATAGACCCCTTTCAAAGGTGTCATTTAAAGGAATAATTAGCATAAAAAGAATTTCCTTATTATAGAAGCACTTCAATAAATGCATTTTAAAGGATAAAGCTACTGCAAAATATAAATTAGCCAACATAATAATACACTTTTGTATCTCTGAAAGGTTTTAAGGATTTTTAAGATTTTTCCCAAAAACCCCACAATTCGAAAATTAACACTAGCCTCTAAAGATGAAATTCATGGACTAGATGCCAGCATGTGAAGCTGAGCACAGATAAAAAACAGGAGGTCAGACTTTTACCTATACATTTAAACATTTTATTTTCTTTTATGGACTATCTTAGCTTTTATCCCACATCTGTGGGTTTTAACTGTTTCAAAATTTTTATCTAAGAACGCAGTGGAGAAGTTGCTGTAATTTTCAAAAGATTTTTTTTTTAGACCTTATATAACAAATGTTTCCATTTGATTCTGACAGCACCGCAAGGCATTTTCCAGCTTGACTTTTAGAGAGTTTGCTCAGACTGATAGGGAGGATTTTTCTCTTTCCATGCTTTTTTCCCAACCAAAGACCATCTTTGACCTACCAGAAAGAAACCAAATTGAAAAATGCAAATTTTAGCATCTCACTCTATCAAATTGGGACAACTTGGTTTTCAGCTTTGGTAAGAACAATATATAATTTGGGCAACTCAGGCAATATGCACCTTGCTACATTAGAAAAAGGAATTTCCAAGACCCTCAGTAAAATTTTGCCTTAGGTTTGCATGCATATATATTAAATACATATATGCAATAAATGAGACTGTTAATCCAATAGACATGAAGAAATAAAAATTACATTAAATTTAAGAAAGTATAAATAACAGATCTTTCTGTTCAAACAGATGTTTTTTTCCTCCATCTTCAAAGAGAGGATGTTCTATCTTTATCTATAATAGCCCCTTTCAGAGAGAGGTTTAAAAAAAAAAAAAGATTTATTTACTTATCCTAGACAGAGAGAGAGAGAGTTCATGTGCACATGCAGTGGGGAGGGGCAGAGGGAGAGAGAGTCTAAAGCAGACTCCACATTCAGTGTGGAGCTGAACTCAAGGCTCAACCCTGAGACCACAACCTGAACCGAAACCAAGAGTTGGATGTTTAGCCCCCTGTACCCCCAGGTGCCCCCAGAGAGAACATTTATAATGAAACACTGGTGAGCACCTCTTCAGTGTCCAACCTCGGCCTTATCTTTATGTCCTACTATTAGATTTAAGACTCTCCCTGCCTTGCTGGAGGCAAAAGAAGAGAGACAGTTTCTGACAAGTAGATGGGCAATCCATTGTGCATAGAAAAGTGAGAACCAACTTGAATATAAAGTAGGTGGATAAGTAGAAGGGTGGGAGGTCGGGAGGAAGGAAGGAGAAGAGAAAGAGCTTTGCAAGCAGGAAATTATATAAATAATTTCATACTTTTTTTAAAAATCTGCTTATTGTCACAGAAATAATAATTATTTACTTCGAAAACTCTACTACTGAAAAATTTTTTGACTATTATTAATTTTCATCTTCTAATTCCAGAAGGGCTAGGCTAGGAACTAGAAATCGTTAAGATTGCCTCCAACTTGGGAGTGCCTGAGTGGCTCAGTTGGCTAAGTGTCCAACTTTTGATTTTGGCTCAGATCTTGATCTCAGGGTCATGAATGAGGTCAAGCCCCGTGTTGGACTCCTTGCTGGGCATTGAGCCTACTTAGAACAAATAAACAAGACAAAGATCCTCTCCAATTTTATTCCTATAGTTACCAAGCTAATTAAAGAGTAACCACTACTCCCACTGATTAAAAGTTAAAACCATAGCCCCTGCTAACTAGATTTCCTGTCATGATCACTTTGCAATAGATACAAATATCAAATCATCATGTTGAAAACCTGAAACTAATATAGTTTCACACGTCAATTATACCTTGAAATACATGTATACATACATACGTAAAAACTACATCCCCTTCTAGAAAAGCATTTTGTTTGCCTTCAAGTCAATACACATCTGACCAAGAGAACTTACACGATGCTGGAGTTGCAAAATGCTCAAAACCAGCAACGTCTTTGGCCTCTATTATGCGGAGCCATTTGTCTTAAAATTGACCACTTGGGCACTTTCTGATATTGACTGGCTCAGACCCAGTCCTGGAAATGCATTTCTACTTCTAAGCATCACAGTCATCACAGTGCCCGCCTTCAGGTAGAGTTCATAAGATGCCTTCCATCCTTAGCAAAACCAAGCAACTTTGGTTATTGAACTTTTCTATCCTTGAAATTTGTGTTTTGTTGAAAGCCAGTCTATACAACAGATCTCCAACCCAGTTTCCTTGTACCAGTTAGAAATTATTTCTCTTCTATAGTCTTTCTGGGCAACCTCTTTCCTTTGAACATTCCTTGATGTTCACACTGACAGAGCTGTGAGGGAGGCTTGTTTAGAGGACCGAGTTCTGAAGCTCGCCCCATCTGATCCTGTCAATGGGAGCGCAGAACGTGGTTCAGAGTACGATATGGCCCAGACTACTTTATATTTTACATGTTGGTTTCATAGGTTCCTTAAGTCAAGATGTAAAAACAACTATTCTCCAAAATCAGTCTCAAAACCCCGATAATTTTAAAATTCTGTTTAGCGACCTTTCAAAGTTGCAACTTCTAGCTTGAAGTCTAGAACACGGAACTCACCATTGAAAAATTAAGATTGTTTTTTTCCTCGTCTGCTATTCATGCTTCTCAAACCCATTGTTTTGCTTATGCTTCAGCTGCTGTAGTAATATTGACGAGTCATAGGAAAAAGAAATTGCACAGGAGAAAAAACTCTGGCAAACTGATAGGATGATTACATTACAAGTAAATAATAATTACGCAATGGTGTAGTTTGTGCTAATAAAATGTATTGTGCCTACTGAGCCTACAATTAGCGTCGACGTTTTTAATACCAGTCAAATTAATTTCATAGTTGACATTTCCAGCACAGAGTATCAGTAATTTGCAGTCTTATGGTTGCTAATCCCAGCACCACCTACAGATGCTTAGGAGAATGTTCAGAACTGTGAACGACATTGAACTAGAACTTTGGAATTCTATTCTTTATAAAATCATTCCATGGTTTCCTCTTCTTGTATTCTTTTAAAACTCCAACAGTTCTTTGCTTCTTGAAGTCCTCTGAGGTATGATAAATAAATAGATGATAAGTAAATAAATAAAAAATCTTAAACACCCTAAGCAGAATCGGATCGCTGCAGACTATTGCTCAAGGTGGCAGGATTTTAGAAATCGTGGGTTTGGTTCAGCAAGGTAGATTTATAACAGGTTATCCTTAAGGAAAATGCAAGGGTCCTGGAGAATGACACATGTCCCCTAGAGACTGGAAGGTGGGAATGAAACCCTCCGAGCTCCTGGCCAGGTGGATAGCAGAGAAAACTTGCCACTCTTACAGCCTCGGTAGGACAGCGGAGAGTGAATGTTTTTATTGTCATTACAGAACAAGCACTGGACGAGAAAAGGAGGCTACCATGTTTATTATGGGATTCTTGGAAGCAAGCAGTCGTGGTGAGTCTATGGGTGGGAAGGGCACTTGTGAACATCAGAATAGATTTTGCTGAATTAGGATGTGTTTCCTGCTTGATCAGAATAGAGAGTAGGGCTGAACGTACGCAAAGCAAGCATTTTTAAATGTGTCCCAGGATGAAATCATTTGTTTAATTTCCTTCTTGAAGTCACATCATACCTGGAAAAGGCTGGGCAAGGGTGTACCAGTTGGAGTTGATGAACGGTGGGAAGGAATAGCACATCGTCTGCAAAGCAAACTGGTAAAACCTGGAGGTTTTCTAAAAGATTGTGCCTTGAGATGGATTATCTGGAGGGTAGAGCAAGTGCTGACCTTTCCCCTACTGGCTTCCTTCTTCCTCAATGTCAACATTGTTGCATCAGGACTAGCAGGTGCAGTGGAAGGAACCCAGAATCTGTAAGCTAAATTCAGCTCCAAGACTGGCCCTTACTAGCTGTTTGACTTTGAGAGAGTGACATACTCTGCCTTAGTTTCCGACATTCATGATACTTGGCTCCCTTGATTGTCCGTTTCATTCATTGCTATGGGTTCTTAAGAAACCATTGTTGGGAGACATTGCTCTGAAGTCAGCTGGCATCTCGTGTGTAATGGATGGGGAGCACTGCCCATAAGATGATTCCCTCTCAGAGCCACAGGATCGCAACTATTCCTGCTTGTTTAAGTTATTGAGACACTTTTTAATAATATTGACACATAAGTGAAAACATTGAAATGAATCTGATTAAAGGTTTTTATACTAATGGCAGATTTTATTTCGAGTTATACTTCAATCAGTGTATGTGCTATTTTTCTGAATTAATAGATTGTTGGTTTTGAGACATTCTTTTTATTAAGTTTAGAATTTTAAAGGTTATTTTGGTCTGGAAAACATAGCACAACTAAAGATAATTTGGTGTGTTTTGGAAACAAATTGCTGCAACATTGGGTGCCCCATAGGACCAAAACCTAGGTACTCTTTTTTGCATTATATATATATGATATTTATGTATAATACAATATAATAATTATATTTATGTATATGATATAAATGTAATACAGCATAATAATTACATGTACATAATTATATTGTTTTATAATTATGTATACATGGTTACATACTATATATAATATGTATTATGCAATATAATGAGGTATACGTCATTATATTGTGATCTCTTGCATAATATTCATTTATATATAATACAATATAATAATTATATATACTATATAATATGGTACACAATACAATATGCTACAATATGATAATTATATGTACATAATTATTGTATTTCTCAAAAAGCAAGGGTTTTCTTTAAATACAGGAAACTGTATTTTTTTTCCACAGGACCCAAGCTAATTAAATAAGGGTTGTACTCTGCTTCACATTTTATTTTAATCTCATTTTTTAAATTTATTTTTTAATTTTTATTTAAATTCAATTAATTAACATATAGTGTATTGGTTTCAGAGGTAGAGATCAGTGATTCATCAGTTGTATTTAACACCCAGTGTTCATTCCATCACGTGCCCTCCTTCATGCCCATCACCCAGTTACCCTGTCCCCCCATCCTCCTCCCCTCCAACATCCCTAAGTTTGTTTCCTATGATTAAGAGTCTCATGGTTTGTCCCCTTCTCTGATTTCATCTTATTTTATTTTTCTCTCCCTTCCCTGATGTTCCTCTGTTTTGTTTCTTAAATTCCACATATGAATGAGAACATATAATTGTCTTTCTCTGGTTGACTTACTTCATTTAGCATAATACCCTCTAGTTCCATCCACATCATTGCAAATGACAAGATTTCATTTTTGACAGCTGAGTAATATTCCATTGTATATACACCACATCTTCTTTATCCATTCATCTGTTAGTAGACATCTAGGCTCTTTCCATAGTTTTGGCTATTATGGGCATTGCTGCTATGAATATTAGAGTACAGGTATCCCTTCGGATCAGTACAGTTGTATCTTTGGGTAAACATCCAGTAGTACAATTGCTGGGTCGTAGGGTTCTACTCACATTTTAACGTGGAAAATTAAATACTGGGAGAAATCAAGACAGAAGTACACTGTAGGTCTCTTAACTCCTACTTCAGGGTTCTTTGTGCTAATCTTTGGATTGTTCGTACCCTTCTCTGGCAATCTTGGCCATCTATCAGTTGAACACAAATGACTTCCCCATAGAAAGTTGCTTATTTAAAATTAGACTATTAGACACAAGTCTCATTGTAGGAAGGTGCTATTCATCTGTAGAGGGAGTAACCTAGAGTAAAGCAAACTAAACAAGACTTTGTCAGTGTTACAGTTTATTAGCAACAGCGCCAAGCCAGAACCTAGGTCTTCTTATGTCAAGCCTTTATCTTAGAAGGTTGTCCCCCATGATGTCTTTTTCTTTTTTATACATGGAAGAATCAGTGCATTTCCTTAAATGCCAAACTTTCCCTAGAGAGAATCCGGTGGGTAAAATAAAGTTCAAAACATTGGTTAGTAGTGGACTTGGTTCAGAGTAAATTCATGATATAAATTTATGATATCCCAGTTTAAAACCTTGGTTGTAATGGGTCTTGATATCTTCTCTTATTTTCTACATTTCAATTTCTCATTCTAGCCTAGTACTTTGGACCCCTGAATTTAATTTTTTTTTGGAGCTGCCTCTTCAATTTACCTTAATGCCTGACCTTGTCAGCCTTTTCTCTTGATTCTTTATAATAAATGATCAGGATTGAGTGGTAAGCCTTCAATGAGAAAAAGTCTACTAAATATACTTACCTTTATCAGGCACTATAATATCTCTGGGCCTTTTACCTGGCATTTCATGCCTTGCCATTTCTGTTCAATGGTTTGTAAAATGGAAAATTTGTGTCTCATGCTTGCCAGACGTTACTGTCCTTAAGTTTTAATGAGTGTCAACAGTGCCCTAGGCACTACACAAAACACCAAAGGAGCACCACCTCTACGTAGTCTATCTAAATAATAGATTGAAGAGCAGATTGCACGTGTGGATATATTTTAATCAATATGCATTTACTGCTGCTGTAAATTACACGAAAACACATCTACTCCCCAGATGTCATTACCACCCACAATAACCCAATGGGCATTCTCCCACTTTATGTTCTTAACTGTTCCTGAAAAGTTGCACGGAAATCAAATAATGTTGAAAGCTGTCATGGAACCCATTATTCTAAGAAGAACCCTTTTAGGAAGCAATAGGTAGCTTATTATTAACTTACTAAAATTTAGTGTAAGATTCTGGGGTTTTATCCTATAGTCATCTACTTTGAATTCTTGGAAACAAACAATTCATTTTTTTCATTCAACATTATTAAATCCCCACTACAGGAAAAGCAATATAAAACAGAGTGCCTTCTTGCATCAAAATAGGAGAAAAAAGCTGCATATACCCTACAATGCAAGAAGAAAGGATATATCCCCAAAACTGTAACAGCTACTCCAGGGATGCTAGAAAAATTCACAGTGAAAAGAAAACTGACAACAAATTAATAATGCATTTACAGAAATTCAAACATACAAATGAAGGTGACTCATCCTAGAAATTTGTCAAATTTTTAGTGTTTTGTCTTCTGTTTTTGTTTTGTGAGGGTTCTTTTGGTTTGTTTTTTTTTTTTTTGTGGGTTTTTTTGTTTGTTTGTTTTGCCTCGGTTTAACTCTCTGGCAGCTATGTCTCAAGATATTTAAATCTCAAAATAAAATTAGCCAGCATTGCTAGAAAGCACATGACCCATTCGCTCATTCACCAGATACATGGCGTTGCCAGCCCTGCAATGACCGGCGTGAACCAGCTCTTTGGGCCAGCTGGTAAAAGTGTCTGTTAATTTAAAATAACCTGTTTGTTAATTGCTTTCAACCCAAGTGGTTCTGTTCCTGCACTTTGAACCCTAAAGGTAGTTTGGAGTAAATGTGTCTGGGACCAAGAGGTAATTAATGCAAGCAGGCAGCCACGGCGGCAAGAGCCAGGATGGAGCAAGCAAGGCCCAGCCCTGGTGTCTGTGCTCTAAGGAACTGATCCTGCTGGTCTGTTGTTGGAAATTTTTTTTCCCCTTTCCCTTCTGCCGTCTGGTTGCAGGCTACATACAACTGGAACCCTCTGCCAAAGCGGGCTGTCCCCTCAGCCCTCTGGCACACTGTGTTGATCAGTAGATAAAGCCTTCCCAGCGGTCACAGCAGCCGCTGCCATCAACAGAGCCACAGTGGCAAGCGGGCAGCTCTGCAGAGGACTTTAGCTGCCTCTCCACCTGCCATCACCTCCTCGGGTCCCCCAAGGTTCTCCTTGTTGCTGAGAGTCATGGTGGTTGCTCGACCTTGGGCCCTGCAGCTGGCTGGCTTCCAGAAAGTTCCTCTGATGACAAGGTGTGCTGAAGACTGTGTTCACGGCATTCAGCCAGGGAGCAGGGGGCTGGTGGGAGAAAAACCTGCTGCAGTTACCTACGTACCTGCCCCAGCTCTGCCCTCCTCTGCAGCAATGATGCAATCTTCTGGCCTGCGGCCCCCCTCCCTGCCCAGCACCCCGCATCCAGTGGCAGACCAGATGGTGACCACCTCCAAGGTAAATGAAAGCAGCAACAAATAAAAAGAAACAACCCCCCCCGCCCCCCCAAAAAAATGAACGAGGGAAATGAATCTTTCCAGTCTGTCAAAGCTTCTTTTGCTGCCTGCTGGAAAAAGAAAAAAGAAAAGAAAAGAAGAATTAAAAAAAAAAAAAAAAAAAGACTGACCTGCCAGCTATTTAAACATGACTGTAACATTTTAAAACATAGGTGACAGACACAGGTTTTATCTGATTGATGCTTCTCTAACTCTCTGAAGTCCTCAGGCCATCTAGGAAGTTATGTCAATTTATAATTTTCCAGTGACTCTGAGTGTATGTGTGTGTGTGTGCGTGTGTGTGCATGTGCGTGTGCGTATGCGTCCTGAAATAGGGACCTGGCATCAGGGCGACGGTTACTCTAATATTCCCTGGTATGGCTGACAGCAAAAATTGCCCTCAAAGATTGAGCTGAAGTAGAACCAGCCAGACTAGTTTTCCCACAACATGTGCTACACCCTCTGAGAAAAGCTGCTTTTTCTTGGCAAACTCATTTTTGCTTTAATGTAACAGGAAAGCATGTGTCATAATGGAGCGATTATTCTCAGTTTCACCGTGGCTGGGAATTGGGGGGTGGGGGAGATGCTTCAGGAAAACGCTGGAGGAGCTTTCCAGAATCGAACCCAGCATTTTGCCCAAATCATAGATTTTTGGTGAAATGTGTGTATCGATACCATACTTTTTATTTAAAGATCCCTCTTTCAAAGGACTCTTAATTATATCTAGTTTTTGAACCTTAAATATAGAGCATTTGGGTTTTTTATCTTCACTCAAAACAAGGATAATACTGGCCTACTCTTCCAATTAAGAAAGAGTGGATGTCAAGGTTCTAAATCAAGAAAAAATTTGTTTCTATTTTCTAAAAAAAAAAAAAAAAAAGTTTTCAAAACCCTTTCAAGTATATTTTTCTGTTTGATCCTTAACAATAACCCTGGTTGTTTTGTCGGTGTGTAAAATGAGACTTGTGTTTTTTTAAATGACACTTACCCTGGCTAATAAATGGTGACACCGGGGTTTAAACACAGCTCTTCTGATTCCAGATGGCAAGTTTCATCTTTGCACTAAAAATTCTCCAGTTTTCCCTAACTTCTCTGGCCTAGCGATGGTGCAGGGCCAGGTTCACCTCTGCTCAGGACAGACCTATACCTGTGGGCCTGGGAATTTAACCAAACTGGCATGAGAGCCGGGAGGGCGGGGTCCCCTCTGCCAGGGCATTCATGTCCATGACAAAGTTGGCTCTTTGTCACACTCTATTAATCCATTATTATCTTCTTTCTCTTTCATCACTTAGATTCAGGACCAGCCTTAAGGCAAAGCGAAATGCCAATTCCACTTTGTATGTTTTTGTTGTTTTTAATTTTTTATAACCATTTTCACCAAACGTGGTCACAAGCAGTCTCTGTTAGGTTGCTTATGTATTTGTTTGATTAACCAACCAAATCAAACATATGTTCAGGACTGTATGGTCAGGGTTGCAATTCCATTTTATGGTGATTCACTTCCCATAAGTAGGAACTGATAATTCTCCTCCAAGTTTAGAAAATATATATATAAACTGGAATATAAACTTGCCACAACACCTAGTTCTAAATTGAGCTTTTCCTTCTCAGAATCACTCAAAGGAGTAGCAGTCATTTTCACAGCTATGAGGTTAGAAGAAGCTTTCCTCCCAGATCAAATTCCTGGAAAGATGTTAAAATTCATCTTCCTAAGTTAAGTACAACCCACCTGCATTCCTTTAATACATGATGATTCCCATTTCTGCGTTCTTCGCTTTCAGAGTCACTTCTTACGCTCACAAAGCTTCCTTCTGTCCAGCATGCACTGCACATCTTTCTTACTCTCATCTTCAAAAGTCTTCCTAACATCCTCCGTCCTCTCTGAGGTCTTCCATGACTAAGTCATGAGGAGGCCGTACGTGAAGGCACACCCTTTTGCACAATAACACAGCGCACACACAATCTGGAATATGCAATCCAGAAACTATCTTTCACCAGCCTGCCAAGCTCTCCATCCCTAGATGGAGAGATAAAAGTACATGTGAAGGCTGAGCAGCGCTCAGAGACTGGTTTCCAGCTAAGGCTCCCTTGGATTTACATTAAGCACCTTGCCCATTTTTTCCCAACTTCTCTTTGACATAGGTTGTCAACAAACATCATTATTCATAGACAGGGGCTGAGGGCGACAGAACTTTTGGGAAGTCAGGCAGCTACCAGATATGAGCAGGACAGAGACTCTGCACCAGACCACATGTTCAGAGCCAACTATGCGCAGAGCAGGAACTCCAAGAAAATACAGCCAATGGAAGGACAGAGCAATGTAGTCAAGAGGAAAAATGGAAGGACGGAAGGAAGGAAGGAAGGAAGGAAGGAAGGAAGGAAGGAAGGAAGGACGGGAGGGAGGAAGGAAGGGAGGAAGGAAGGGAAAAAAGGAGGGAAGGAAGTGAAGAAGGGAGGGAAGAAGGGAGGAAGGGAGAGAGGGAAAGGAAGGAAGGAGGGAGGGAGGGAGGGAGGGAAGGAGGGAGGAAGGAAAACCAGAACAAACTGTTTTCCTTACCATAAATAATTTCTGTGAACAGAAATAACATTGACTCCAGTATAAGACACTCTTTTTTAAAATATTTTATTTATTTATTCGAGAGAGAGAGAGGCAGGCAGAGACACAGGCAGAGGGAGAAGCAGGCTCCATGCAGGGAGCCTGATGCAGGACTCGATCCCAGGACTCCAGGATCATGCCCTGGGCCAAAGGTGGCGCTAAACCGCTGAGCCACCCAGGGATCCCCAGTATAAGACACTCTTGGGTTGGAAAGTAGCATCTAGGACAACTGTCCCTGAGGCAGAAAGGTAAGGACAGAGAGAGGAAAGCACAGTCATACCAACACCATACCCCCTTTCCTTTCCCTGGCCTCCATGGGAACACATCACTGAACTTACCTGAGACTTCTAGACACAAGTCACTCCGTTTTGTTAAGCACATTAACAAATCTTTGGTACTTTTCAGGGCAAAAGAGAAGGAATGTTGCCTTTGTGACCTCTCTATGTGAGACCAGACTGCAAGTCAAGGCTGCAAGATGTGTCACCCTAAACCACTACCACCCTTTCTTAGACACAGAGTGGATTTATCCCTTTCACATTTATTTTGTTTTTGCTTGGTCTATTTAAGGATAATGTAAACAATAATACATTTCCTACAGCAGAAGCCTCTCTGGTACTTTTGCTGATTACGACACACGCTCCATTAAAATGAAAGGCCTGCCTCCGTATTCAAGTCAGGACATCACTGCTGGATGTGTTCCAGAATGCTGCGGCTCCTTTGTCACAAGAAGCCAGTGCCCCTCATGGTGACTCTCGTTTGGCTGTATCTGGACATCTAATTTCAGTGGAAGTCTGTGATAAGAGATGATGTCATCTCAGGCTTCTTAAGTAGACCATAAGAAGAAATGTTCCCATATCTGTCTTTTGTCTACTTTGGATGCTTTTCCTTTAAAAAATGCCATTCTTTGCCTTTCTTAAAAATTGCACTACTAGGTATTTATCTCAAAAATACAAATGTAGTGATCTGAAGGGGCACCTGCACTACTGTTTCTAGCAGCAATGTCCACAATAGCCAAACTAAACCACAGAAAGAGCCCAGATGTCCATCAACAAGTGAATGACTAAAGAAGTTATATATATGCAATGGACTATTACTCAACCATCAAAAAATGAAATCTTGCCATTTGCAATGTGGATGGAAGTAGAGGATATTATTCTAAGTGAAATAAGTCAATCAGATAAAAACAATTATCATATGATCTAACTCATATGTGAAATTTAAGAAACAAAGCAAGACCATAGTGGAAGGGAGGGAAAAATTAAAAAGAAAAAATTAGAGGGGAGACAAACCATAAGACTCTTAATCATAGAAAACAAACTGAGGATTGTTGGGGGTGGGGTGATGGGGTAACTGGGTGATGGGGATTAAGGAGGGCATGTGATGTAATGAGCACTTGGTGTTATATGCAACTGATGAATCACTGAACTCTACCTCTGAAACTAATAATACATTATATGTTAGTTAACTGAATGTAAATAATTTTTTTTAAAAAAAGAAAAAATGCCTTTCTTTCTATTGATGACCTTTGTGCTAAGGAAATTTATTCAAAAGTAATAAAGTCTCAGGGAGCTTGGGTGGTTCAGTGGGTTAAGTGCTTGACTCTTGATTTTGGTTCAGGTCATGATTTCAGGGTCTTTGGGTCGAGCCCCAGGTCAGCTCCATGCTCCGCAGAGTCTGCTTCTCCCTTTCCCTCTGCCTCTCCCCCTACATTCTCTCTCTCTCATTCTCTTGCTCTTGCTGTCACTCCTTCCAAAATAAATAAATCAAGCTTTAAAAAAGAAATCATAAAGTCTATTGTTTAGCAGCTTCCAAAGACAGGGGTGAAGCAAAAGCAACATATTCCCTTCTTTTCAGTGAATAAGGATCAAGAGCTGTTCTTCTCATGACATTATTGCTGACATTTCTATTCTTCTCTCATTTTAAGCTAGCGATTCAGATTTACTTTATTTCTTGAGTAAACCTCATTTTCTCAATCATGCTTTCAGAAATTTAGAGTCAACATTAATATGTTTTGTATGAAGTATAACTTCCTTGCCAAATATTCTATAGAAACGTTTGTCCATAAGCTTCACAAAGCACTTTTATGAGTTATTCTGTCTTCTGAAGTCTTTGAAAAAGAACTAAAACCTGTTCTCCAGGCAAGTATTTCTGTTTGGTAAAGAAAGAAAAGATTTCTCATCTTCCTTGCCTTTCAATTCCATCATTGCTTTTAAAAAATTGGAGTTTTTTTGGCCCAGACACTTTCTTAACATCTACCTCGTGCTACTGCATAGGGTTGACCTGTGAGAGTGCCAGTGCCCTCCTCTCAAGTATGAGAGAGGCTCCCCATCATAAGCCCACAGGGACCTCAAGATCTCAGATGCCCCCAGAGGGAGAGGACAGATGAACCTTTTGCCCCCACTCTGCCATCCAGTCTCCCCAGAGTGTCTCTGCTTCAGTTTCTCATCAGTCCTGGAGGAACCCTGTAGACTCTCCCCTTTTATTCCACATTCATGTGCCCTTCAGCTCCAAGGTTCTGCTGGTGGAGATGCAGCTGGAAGAAGAAAGAGAGAAAAGGAGATATTGTAGTGCTCATCACCTCGAAGTGGGTTCAAACTCCATGCCAACGTCAGCATCAACTTCCAAGCAGCTTCCAAGGGACCTTCAAGGGAGACTACTCATCCCAGGAAGTGTGCCAGCCTTAGCATTCCTGATGGAGCCCACCTCCTGGAAGCTCCCAATCTTCATTCAAGGGACCCTCAAAACACTTCCCATTTTTCTTCTCCTCTTTTTCTGTCTCTGCCTTCAACGTGACAACCAAGGGATTCTGTGGGATTCCTTTCAGATGTTCAGTTAAGTTATAGGAAGCTGCAGGCAGCTCCGGGGTGTGATCCTGGAGACCCGAGATCGAGTCCCATGTTGGGCTTTCTGCATGGAGCCTGCTTCTCCCTCTGCCTCTCTCTCTCTCTCTCTCTCTCTCTCTCTCTCTGAATTAAATAAATAAATAAATAAATAGACTTAGAGAACTGTTTTACATATTTTTTTGCTGAATAGGAAGCTTATATGTGGGATCTAAAAAACAAATGAATAAACAAACTAGAAGCAGAATCAGACCCATAAAAACAGAGAACAAACTGATGGTTTCCACAGGGAAAGTGAGGTCAGGGGGGATGGGCAAAATGATGAATAAAAGCTTCAGGCTCTAGTTAGAGAATAAGTTAAGCCGTGGGAATAAAAGGCACTGCACGGGGTAATGGTCAATGGTATTTTAACAGTGTTGCCTGGTGACAGATGGTGGCTACACTTGAGGTGAGCACAGCATGACATATAGTGGATTACAGATATGGTCGGGGAGCCAAAGGGCTGTCCTGTTACCCACTCCATGACTTTGGCTGTGTCAGTGCTCCACATCCGGGTGGCCAGGGACTTGAGACGGCAAGTAGCCCTGATAGGAAGCCTGATAGGATTGGACGAAACAAAATGAATTGTCTTCATTTATTTCATCAACAAAACTTCATTGTTAGATGCTTCGGGAGAGACAAGGCCAAAGCCATAGGAACATAACACAGGGTTCAAATGTCCAAGTCATTTCAAGGTAGAGGTGAATTTTTCAAACAGTTTTCAAAAAACTCAAATCCTTCCTTAAACTGTGTCTGTCAACTCACCATACAGTTCAACTACAAGTAGTTAAATGCTAATTAGAACTGGGTTGCACCAATCAGCTTTGTGAAACATAAAAAGGTGCCAGGGATAGTGTCCCCTGGCCTGGCCAACTGACAGGCCTTTTCCCATCAGTAGTCCATAATTTAGGATGTAGCCTTAGGTGGTTCTTGATCATCTCATTAGAGCTGCAGTGAGAAGCTCACTAGAGATTTAAATTCTCAGGCATGAGGCCCCTCAGGCTAAGGTGAAAAAGCCCAAGAACTCAACGCCATTACCCCATTAAATGTGGGATGAAAAGTAAGCTGGAAATGAGCTGGTTTGAAAAACTGGCTGAAAAAAAAGAACTAAGAACCACCCAAAACTAGTCCCTCCCATGAGGATCGGACATTTGGAACACAAAACTAAAGCATGGGCTTAACTCAGAGGTATCCTAGAAACGAGTAAGAAAAGGCAAAGAATCCTAGCCCAGGTTACCCATTATTTTCAGGATCCAGATACCAGACTCTATTACACAAAACAAAGATAAGAGAGAAAATTAAACATCTAAGCATATGTTCTAAGATTAATTTTTGAGGCTTTGTTTTTCACATCATTGTACTCCAAGCTCATGTACAGTCTAATCAGCTTGAGACCCTCCCCTTAATCTTTTCATTTATTCTTCTCCAAGACATTCTTCCCAACCAAAAGAAAGCCAAGGTATCTCTCTGGTCCCAAAAAACATGTAGTCAGGATGAGTAAGAGGTAATTATAATAGTACTTGAGTAGTTCTGGCAGTGGCCCCGATAACTCAAAAGGAAATGCTTATCTAATTTTAAAATTAAACAAACAAATTTAAAAAGTCACAAGCCCAAGAACAAGACAAGGAGATGAAAAGAGAATCAATTTATTTTTAAAAAATCCAGTCCTTGGTACAATGCCAATACTAAAGATATGCTAAAAACAAACAACAAAAAAAAAAAACCCTCCATCTTTGTAGGAAACCACAAACTCAACAAAATCAAGGGACTATAGGACAGGGATTTGGATGGGGCTGTTTTCTCCTACACACTAAAATCCCATGTCTAAAGCATTCCAACCCCTAGAGGACAGCTTCCCCAGGACCCACAAGAGATGCCCCATTCAGGAGACTCTAGAGGAAACCAGCATTATGCAACTTTACTTATTGGAAGGCTAGTGCCCCTAGAGAGGACCTCTTGAAGGGGAGCAGGTTAAAAGTAAACTCTAGCCAATGCTAAATTAATCTAATGTTACACAATGTGAGAAAACCTTGAACACGATCGTCATGGACATGCCTCAGGTTTATTTAAGTAACTAGATCTCTACCTGTATTATTTGGGCTTTTTGCCACTGCTAGAGCAGTAGAAATTCTACTTCTCAGAGCATCAGCATTAGTCTTGCTCTAGGGTGATACGGTGATGGTTTGGATGGGAGATTTCCAGAGCCATCATGAAAATATATATATATATATGTATATATTTATATTTATATATGCATATATGTGTGTGTGTGTGTATATATATATATATATACACACACACACATACACACTACACTATAGAAAGGGCACTGGACCAGTTGAGTACTGCCCTAAATGTTTTCTATGGAGCATTAGTAGACCAGAAGACGGTCTCTGGTCTTTTCTTTTTAGGAAAAAGTTATCTGTTTCACAGAATGGACTCTTGATATCTAGGGAGAATTTTTTAAGTTCACAACAGAACTCCATAAAATTAGTCTGAATACCTTATAGGAACTCTCATTTATACCTTTCTTAACGCAAAGTATAATGTTGGAGTCTCTCAGACAATGACTTTTTAAACTTTTAAATAAATCTGTTACCTATTAAAGGGTGAGTAATAAAAACAGTTATCATTTATTGAGCATTTATTATGCACCAGCCATGGCTCCAAGTCCTTTATATGGATTAGGTCATATAATCATCACGCAATTCTATGAGGAAAGAACTATATAGGCCCCATCTGAAGAAGAGGGACCTGAGGCATTAAAAGACTAGGTATTTTCATAAGGTTAAATAGCTAATAAATAGCAAAACTGGGATTTGAATCCAGATGATCCATTCTAAAGCCATGCTTTTCCCACTCTGAGAAGTCTGAAAAAAAAATAATAATTACATAAGGTAATGAGGAACTGGCCCCTGTTCCTGCATAAAAATTATGATTCTATTTCCTCTTAACAGAGGTAGTGAAGTGTAGTGATTAAAAGTGCAAATTCTGGCAGTAGACTGCCCATGTCGTAAATTCCAACCTGCCGCTTACCATTCCGTGACCTGGTTATGATAAACTCTGTGACGTGTAAGGTCTCAAATTGTTCTGTGCCTCAGTTTCCTCATTTGTGAAATCAGGATAATGATGGTAATGGTTCCTACCTTATAGGGTCTATGTGAGACTCAAGTAAGTAAATACACAAAAGCACTTAGAAGAGTGCCAGGCACAAAGTGAGTGCTGTATAAGCATAAACTGTTGTCACTGAGAATCATAAAGAAGAAAGCATTCATCCAAAATGCTTCCAAAAACAATCACTGAATACATGGTGTATTCCCACATTTCTGAAAGTCACCACTAATACAGGTGCTACTCCAGACTGCTGTATCCCTCCTTCCAAAAAACCCATGTTCTTTCCAGGGTGATGGTAGAGGTCACAGGCATGGCTGGTGAGGAAGGGGTGAGTGAGGAGAGGGAGGACAGGCCCGGAGAGCAAGAGGCTGACCACCGCCATGGCAGAGGTGGTGTTGGGAATTGATTTCAAATCAGGTTCTTAAGAATAATGTTGAGGATAATTATAATCATTATTGTTATTGTCATTATACCTTGCAATTACCTTGGCTTAATTAATTCAAGCTTGTGAAGTGCTTTGAGATCCTCAGATGAAAGGTGCCAAGTAGAAGGGTCATTATTTTTCTACTGCTCCTTTCATCCAAGGTGATTATAGCTCTTCATAAGCATTAATTAATCCTCATAAGAGCCCCAGAAAGTAGATAAGTGGAGGAGTCATCCACACTGGGTCCGAGAGAGACATTTATCCAAGGGGTTTAGTGTTCGTCTGGCTGGTGGGAGGCCCTCAAATCACAGGGCTTTGTGACTTGAGCACCTGAAATTCATACCAGCCTGTTTTCTGAAGGCTTGGACAAAACTTGAAGGCTTTGTTCAAATTTGTCACATCGAATTTGTAACAATTCAATGAGGAGCAATATGGACATGGCCCCATTTTTAAAAATTATTATGCAGGTTATACCCACAGAGGTATCCTCACCGTCTTCAGTGTGAGGTGAAGAATAGAGAGAAATTAAACCCTCCTCTATTATGTTTCAGTGACCTGGCAACTTGATAATCAGCAAAACATTGTCTCGCCCTCTGTAGTAAAGGATTTGCAAGGTCACAAAACGATGGAGCCTAAGCCTAAACTGGTAACTGGCCTTAGTTCAAAACCAAAGACTGAGTTTGATTTTTGCGAAGATCTATTAATTGTGGTCTTTTTCCCTGCTGGGAATGTGCCCACCTCAGGATGGAGGGTACTTGTGAATAAAATCCTGCAAGACAGGAATTGCACAGACACAAGTTAACACCCTCTTAAAAGAAGTTTTGGGGAGATTTCCCTGACTTCAAATCCAATTTTGGCACAGATGGTCAATGAGCAAAAAATTTGTTACAAGCAGGTTGTGTATCCTACTGACTCCCAAGGAAGAGAGAGCACTTGAGAAAGGATTTTGAGGGATGTTGAATACACTTGTTTTCTTCTATTATGGAAGCACTGGAGATTTTGTACCTTTTGTTTAGAAATATGCACAAATATATGAGATCCTAGTTTATGTCAGGCTGGGTCTTAAGACTAGAGCAGGAAACGAGGTGGTCTGTGATGTCATAGAGGGTCCTCTACGTAGTGCCTCTGTCTTCTTTTCAGGACGTGATGGCATCCTGGAAGAAGTACTGGTAGGGAAGGAATAGATGAGCTGCCTGACTCATTTGGTGCTAGACCCCACTTACCTGGCACCACAAACACTATTATTGCACAGGCACAGATACTGAAGACTATTGTTTTCTTGTTACTGCTATTACTATTGCTGTTATCATCAAATACAATAACCTTATAATTACTATTGGACATTCATCAAGAATTACAAAGCACTACCTCCAAACAGGCTCCACCAAGGGTTGATGACTTCAAGAGGCAGAAAATAAAACTCCATCTAAGCCCCATGGTTTGAATGGCCAGAAGCTGTTTTGTCACCACAGACTGCTCTTCTAAGAATACACAGACTTCAACTCACTGAATGTGTCTGCAAGCCAAGGGTTTGCTTTCTCTGTTGTAGAAAGAAATCCTCTGAGACACTGTTATACTGTCTTTCCTGGAACTTTTTGGCATAGAGTAAGTGCTCAGTAAAAGTGTGTTGCTCAAACAGAACTCTGTGAACATATGTGTTCTAGGTAGCATATTTTATTTAGGGTTAAATGTCACTAAGACATACACTCATTTATAAAATGTACTCCAACGGGTGACTGGGTGACTGGGTGATGGGCACTGAGGGGGACACTTGATGGGATGAGCCCTGGGTGTTATTCTATATGTTGGCAAATTGAACACCAATAAAAAATAAATTTATTAAAAAAATAATAATAAAATAAATAAAATAAAATGTACTCCAACCATTAAGTCCATGATCTCTGCTTCAGATTGAAGTGGGCTCTTTCCAAGGGTGCTTCACGGATTGCCAGTTGTCCTAGAACTAAGTATCATGAATTGCCATAATCCCAGACTCACACATCATCTCACCAAAGGGCTGATATCCCATCAACCACTATGCTAATCACAACATGTGCAGACAACCTAAAAAGAAGGGACAGATGACCAGCCTTCTGTGGCAACTCAGCCCAGGACAAGGCTTCTTTTCCAATCTCATCAGTTCATTAAAGACATATTCCTCCATGGCAAAAATGAAATGCTCTCAAGAGACATGTTTAAGGCAAATCTTTGAGTATAAATCACTAAGGGTGACAGCTGGGGAGGAGCCAGGTAACATTAAATAATGCTAAACTTACCAAGTAACAAGAAAAATTACTGCTGCTCACTTAATTTTCATCTCTAAAGGATTCTACCTCTTTACTTAATAATTTAAGAAATAGTCCGTCAAAGTTGCTTAGATCTAATTAGAATGAAATAACCAAGCCTGTCTATCTACTTTCTGATACTCTAAGCATAGTTTTCCCATTAAGAGTAACTTTAATTTGTTCGGTCAAGTAGCCTAGGAAGGTACTAGAGAGATTTACCTGCATCCAGCTCACCTTTCCCTAAGTAAGACCAAGTAAAAATATTATGGCCGTAATTCTCCATGTGCCCCACCATACTCATACTTCACCCCTCTTTGCCCTCCTGTTCTATGCCCAAGGTGGCTCACCTCTGTAGATGATATCTATGACTTTCCTTGGCCTCTGGCTTCTGGGTGGGTTTGGTCAATGGGAGGGACCAGAGGAATCTTAGAAAGAGGAAGGAAAGAGAGATGGGTAGATGCAGGGTGTGGCCCCACTCCTTCCCTTAGGGTCACAACTTTGACAGTAGTACCTCCACAGGCAGCTCCCTTCCATGCCTCCTGTTCTCCTCATGTTCTGGTAATGCTGCCCTCTCTCCTCACCCCTTTAGTGCAGGTGTGATAATGACTTTCTCTGGTGCTAGACTCTGGATGCTTAATCATTTCTTATAGGTTCTCTTAACTGCCCCACACTTCTCTAAACAGTCCCTTTATTATTATTTATTTATTTAAGATTTAATTTATTTATTTATTCATGAGAGACACAGAGAGAGAGGCAGAGACATAGAGGGAGAAGTAGGCTCCTTGCAGGGAGCCTGATGGGGGACTTGATCCCAGGACCCTGGAATCACGCCCTGAACCAAAGGCAGATGCTCAACCACTGAGCCACCCAGTTGCCCCTAAATAGTCCCTTTATTAAGTTCGCTTCAGTTATTCCTGAGCGTTCCATCCATGTTTCCCACCAGTATTCCAACACAAACAAGTCTCCTTGAGTTCTTCACAGGACGACCCCTTTTCCACACTACAGTTCTTGGATCTGGCATGGTAGAATCCATTAGTTGCGATATGAGTGAAGATGTATTATGTAACAAGAACGTGCCGTATGTTAATATAAATATCCACAGGGCTGTAACCAATCATGCGCAGTCTGCCATTCTAACCCCAGGTAGCTATTCGCTGCATCATTAAACAATGGCCTAGGTTAATATTAATAGATGTCTTTTATCCTGGATATCAACTTGACTAGCCACTCTTATCGCTGACCGAACAGGAAGGTTCTATACTGATACACACACACACACACACACACACACACACACACACACACACTTCCTAAATCAGAGGGTTTGATACAGTGGTTTTCTTCTCATGAAGCTTACTTGGAATATGCTCCTCCAGACCATATGTGAACTCCACTGTCACCCCCACACATTGCCCAGTCATGCTACAGTCCAGTAATGGGGTTCCCTTAGGAAGCTTCCCTAAGCCCATATCCTTCCTGTCTCCTGGAAACTTATTCTAATGGACTTTGGCTCTTGCTTTTGGTTTCTAATCCAAATTCATGATCCTGGGGTCCTGGGATCAAGTCCCACATCGGTCTTCTTGCTCAGTGGGGAGTCTGCTTCTCCTTCTGCCTGCCACTCCCACTGCTTGTACTTTCTCTCTCTCTCTGAGAGAGTGCTCCCTTCTAGGTGCTCCTTTGCCATAGTCTACCCAGCCCTTCAGCTACCACATTATCACCTTTTGGCTGCCTGGTGCCATTTTCCTGATCCATGACTAGATGTGATACTTGGAGAAAGGGCCGTAAGTGCTACCAACTTAATTTGTGTGTCATCCAGACCCTCCACATCCACAGGCTTCCTCCCATCCCCCTAAACAATGCCTGACCTATCTGAGTAGATGGGTTCCATGGCACTTTCCTAAACTGATACTCCTTGGACTTCTGTTCTCAAAGAGACTGTAGAACAAAGAGCAAATTTCCGGAAAGGCCACAAGAGGATGTAATATGTACTCGTTCAAAGCATCCTGCAAAGGCAGCCAGTTGCTGCTCTGATGTGACACAAAAGCTGGTTTGACACTACCCTGTGGAAACTCCTCACAAAACATTTTATCTCACTGGATCTAATTTTTTATGCAAAGGTGAAGGTTAAAAGCCAGACTCTGCCTAAACTAGTTCATTACAAATATGAGTGGACTATTATTTGGTGACTAGAAGTATATAAAGTGAAATGAATTACACAGAAGCTTATATAAAGAATGGATGATACATCTTGAAGGCAAGTCCCATTACCCCTTAAAGTTGCCACCAGATGAATCATGTGCCTGAATGTACTTGAGTGGCATAAGAAAGTTCACAAAATAAAGATTCTTAATCAAGAGTAATAAATACCCAATGTTAACTGTGTAATTATTCAATTGACCAAAGCAACATATAGAATATGTAACAATCTGTAGAATATGTAAAAATATGTAGAATTTGCAACAATAGCATAGCCCAGCACCCAATAAAGAAGAATATACTCCATACATGAGTAAATGTTGAATGTAATTTTCATTTACACTTGGTGGAATGATCGTCAGGATGTCTGCCAACTGATCCCAAAGGATACCTCTGGCCTGTGGCCACCACTGGTCTACTTTTGGTCCTATGTAGCCCTACCCACCTTTGGCCAATGTTAAGTAGATGAAGAATAAGCACCTCACCCAGAGGGACCCAACCAGAGGCTGTACAAAACCCATTGTCCTGGGGCCTCATAATGAACTGGTATGATCCAATTCCCTCTTGAGGATTGAAAATAAGGGCATTGGGATATAGAGGTTGTCTGGGCCCACCAAGAGCCAAAATTATGAGAGAGCAGAAACTCTGGATGAGCAGACGTATGAAGCATAGCTGAGTCATTTTAATAACAGAGCACTTGAGTGATGAATCATAATGCCGTGCGACTCAGATCGAGAATCACTGTCTCACTTAAGTCCATGTAAGACTCAGCCATATTATAGCTCTGAATCTTAGAGTCCATGGCAACCATTTTCTTACACTGGCTCCTTCCTTACAAAGCTTCGTGATCTGGCTTGAACGGGTCTCTGCTCTTCTTAAATAAAAGGTGATTTCAAGCCCTGATTAAAAAAAAAAAAATATATATATATATATATATATATATATAGGTTTATGTGCTACTCTAAAGTTTTAAACATCAAAGCAAATATTTTACTTCCTGCTGGTTTTTTCCTCAGAACAAAATGGAAAGGCCAAAACAGTCAATGTAACTGTCATGTGCTCAGTACCACAAAAAATCTGCATAACACCAAATTTCAAGAGTGATGGAGTATGAACTGGTCCTTACATGTGGATTATACAGGTAACTGCCCAACCTGTGTGATGTTTGGGGGAAAATGAGGGTCTTCAGCCATGCACAAAAGATCTCTACCCTAAAGTTTAATACTTCAAAAGCCATAGTTTCATCTCTTGTATTCGATCATTTGATTCTTTGAATAAAAATAGTCCAAGGATGAGGTCCTAGGTGGCTCAGTTGGTTAAGTGTCTGCCTTCGGCTCAGGTCATGATCTCAGGGTCCTGGGAGAGAGCCCATCATTGGGATCCCTGCTCAGTGGCGAGTCTGCTTCTCCCTCTCCCTTTGTCCCTCCCTCCCCACCATTTGTGCTTGCTCTCTCTCTCTCTCTCTCAAAAAAATAATATAGAAATAAATAATACTAATTAATAATAAATTATTTATTAAATAAAATCTTTAAAAATATACATATTTACTTTTTTTTAAAAGGGTGAGAGAGATTTAATTCTTTAACTACTGGAAGTCATTTATACTTTAGTAAGATTAAAGAAGCATTTCTGCCTAGGGCAAAGGAAAGACAGCATGAGGGCTTCCCAAGAAAGGTAAAATGAAGACGGTACAAACTAAGAAAAAAAGAAGACTAGCAAGCAGACCTCACACCTTGCTCTGTTTCCTAAAAGCTCACCTTGCAGTTTCGGGGTAAAGACTATCCCCAGAAACCTTGACTTTGCTGCTACTTGTTAAGAGTAAACCCATGGCTTGAACGGTCTTATAAATCAAGCTCACATTTAGTAGAAGTGCTTCCCCTTTCTCTCACCTTATTCTTCACCCCACAGGAGCTCATCTGTCACATTTGTTTCTGACGGTCTAGGGAGCCCCTTTTTTTCCTGAGTGTGAAAGACAGCAAGCCCCACAGGATGGTTATGACTCATGCTTGGAAGCCAGGATGAGTGCCGTGTCTATTTTTAAAAGATAATTACGATACATACAGCACTAAAGTCAGTCATCCAGTATTTTATTTATTGTCTTTGTAACCAGATGGTCCTCAAAGTGTTTAAGCACATTTGAACATGCAAGATCCATTATTTATTGCAAGAGATGGCGATCAGAGGCGGAACTTCGCATGGGCCATTAGCAGGTACAGAAGGACGAGAACACCATAAGGCAGCTGGCTTCCACGAAACCAGAGAGAAAGACGTCCTCTGGACACATTAGTTTCCTAGTCACAGCGCTGTTGGCCGAAAGCACACCTCCATCTCCACCAGAAGCACTTTATAGATTTCTCTGTGTGTGTGCAAGTGAATCTGTCTCTTTTTGTTTGGCTAGAATTCACTGGCAAATAAGCAAGGTTTAAAAGGAAAAGAAATAAAGAAAAAAAAAAAAAAAGCAGACAGACCTGGGATCTGTTACCAAGACTCACTCTGATATAGAATGCAAAGAGGTCCAGAGAGTGGAAAGCTATTAATTCGGAAGGGAAAAGAGAAAGAAAAGGAAGTTTCTTAAAAAACAAGCGAAGGCCCTCCCCCTCCCACCCCTTCCCCCTCCCTGTCTCCTCTCCTTCTTTATTATTGATACCTCTCTGCTTTTTGATCTCTGCACTCCTTTGTTTTGGCTTCCCAGGTGCCAAGGGAACATGGCTAGCAGTGAGTTCTTTAGCATCCCGGCCTGCCTCCCTCGGCAGCCAGCCCCTCTGGCTGAGCCAGCTGGATCACACTGAATTAGTCAAGTACTTCATTATCAACCCTCTCTGCACATTTTGCTCCAGGTAATAAATGCCCAAACGAGAGAGCCAGTGCCTTCTGCTGCACTGTCTGTGAAGTTCCAGGGACTGGGCCAATTCTGCACGGCAGCTCCGGCCCGAGAGGGAGGGCACCACTTTTCATCCCCGCCTGCCGTGTGTCCCCAGCTCCCTGCAGGCGCAGGTTCGCTACAGGCCTGAGCTGCTGCTAACCTGCGCAGCCTGGGAGCACCCAGGAACCCCCATCCCCGCCCCCAGGTCTGGGATCTCCGCTGTGCTCAGCCCGGGAGCACCCAGAAACCCTCACCCCTGCCCCTAGGTCTGGGATCTCTGCTGTGCCCAGCCCCGGAGCACCTCCCTCTGCACCCAGAAACCCTCACCCCTGCCCCCAGGTTTGGGATCTCTGCTGTGCCCAGCCCGGGAGCACCCCTGTCTGCACCCCCACCCTCGCCCCCCATGTCTGGGATCTCTGCTGCGCCCAGCCTGGGAGCACCCAGGACCCCCCCAACCCCACCCCCAGGTCTGGGATCTCTGCTGTGCCCAACCGGGAGCACCCAGGACCCCCCCAACCCCACCCCCAGGTCTGGGATCCCTGCTGCGCCCAATGCACCCTGGCCGAGGGGCCGGGCTGAAGAGCCCCCCAAGTTACCAGCGTTGGGATAGGTGTCGCTCTGGCTCCGCGGAAGCTGCTCTTGTTAACAGGCAATGGGGCCTGGGGACCCTAGGCAAGGCCGTTGTGACAATGGGATGACAAAAAGCAGATCCGAGGTTGGGTGCGTAAAGCCACAGGGTAAATTTTAAAAATAATAATAATAATAAAGTGGCCACCCTTCAAGAGTGCTGTCAGAATAAATCAGGATGCTAATCGTATGGCCCCTTCCCCCTTTGTTAGCGCAGCTCCCGAAGTAAGAGGCAGAGGCGGTGTAACCTTCTGTGGGGTGTCACATCCAGGGGGGGTTGGATCCAGGTTGACATCTCCAAATCCAAGCACATTTTCTCCGCAGAATTTTCCTGTGGCTGCATTTTGGTTTGGGTTTGTTTGTCTGGTTTTTTTCTTTTGTTTTTGTGTTTTCCAGGAAGACTTGCAGTTGAGTTTACTGCTGCAGGGAGGTGAAGCTTCCAGATCTTCTTTCTGGTTGGCAGTTGGCAGGAGCCTAAACCCTGGCCAGCAAGAGAATTGAGCTCTGTTCTGTGCCCCCCCCATCCCACTCCTGCCAACTCAGTCAAGAGCTTTTTAGGGTGACGAAGACGGCAGTGTCCTCAAATTTTGAAGGCATTTAAGAAAGTCATCTAAAGAGACTAACATCTCAAAGATAACACTGCCTTAATGTAAATTAAGTTTTGGGGTCAGGGGGAACCCCTGGGCTAGGGGAGGATTCGGGGTAGATTTGCAACTCCTTCTTAAATCAAGATTGATTGATTGATTGATTGATTGATTGATTTTTACATTCCAGGTGTAAGTACTACAGAAAGACCCACAGAGAGAGAAAGACAGAGGCCCAGATAAAATCCCAGTATTTACTATCAAAGAAGGGAGAAGTAGCTCTGAGGTAAGAAAAGGGGCCCCCTCCCCTCCTACCCATGTACCCCCAAGTGGATAAGGACCAAACTGAGAGAAGCGAGGTGCTGTGGCCACCAAGATCTACACGGCAGCATTTAGATAAAAACGTCACCAGCAAAATACTGCTAAATTAATCCAACTTCTTTTGATTATTGATGTCCTACTGTTTTGTGCCCGAAACAACATACAAGATGCATCAGTCATTTATAAATTATTCATTCAGTTATTTTGGCAGCAGTGTCTTTCCATTTATCAACTGATAAATGTACGGAAGATAAGAAGGGTAATTTCATAGCCCCTTGACATTTACCTTTGACATGATTTTCATATTTAATAAGGGAAAAACACTAATGAAATACGCTTGACAACAGCGAAGGCATCACAGATTAGCACCAGCAAAAATGCGTCACGGGCACCTGATCTCCCAGCCTCGGCCAGAACCTCCTACAGATCCACCAGACCTCCTGCTTGACACTCTCCCTGTTGGTCATGCCCACGTGACGGAAGTAGACAGAACTGGTATTTTTGCTTTTGTGTTGTGTTTTGTTTGTTGTTTGTTTGTTTGTTTGGGCTGAAGGGTTTTACTCTGTGGTCTACACAGGGGGGAGGCATGGTTTACATTTTTGGGTTTGGGCAGGGCGGGGGTCTAAACAGTTTTATTTCCTAAAATATTTCTGCCAGGCAAACTGAACAGGTCCATAGGGGAGGAGTTTGCCTTCTGGTTTGTGTACCAAGCCCTTGAGAATTCTATCTCCCTCTGATTCCTCATGAAGTTGCAGTGAATAATCCCTTCACTCTCTGCCTCCCCACTGTAACCACATCTAATTTCGGCCGGCTTCTTACCATCTCCTCACTTGCCTTTCCATCCTACTGCCTTCCTCTGACCAATACTCATTTGTAGGGAGATCCAGAGAGAAGCAAACACTGGTTATCAGATGACCCTCAGGGAACCAATCTGGGATCTAGTTTTGGAGCAGGTCTTGCAGCCGAATGGAATGGGTTCCAGAGGTTGAACAACCGGCTCTGGCCAATCAGAGGCCAGAAGAGGTAACAACAGCAGCAATTTTCTTCATTCTTCCTAGCTAACTGGTTCATCTAAATGCTTCTCCTGGTTCCAGAAGCTTCATCCCCACAACTTTGTAAAATATATGCACATATTAAGAGAATAGTGTAAATGGGTTTCAGAAGGGAAGACGGGTAGACAGACCATTTCATTTGGCTATCCTTTTGATATAAAGCATCATCGAATCCTAGAGTAACTGGGACACCAGGCAGGAAACCAAAGCAGGAATTTAAGAATAATATCTCATAGGTGAGTTTATTAGGATCAGATTAGTAAAGTATATGACAGTGTTTATAAACAATAATATTATCCAACTATTAATTACCATTTCACTCACAAGACTATGATTTCTTTGAGAAAAAGGAACCACATTACACTCATATTGGTATCCTCATAACCTAGCACAACCTCAGCCAATCAGTAAGTATTCAATAAATATATGTTTTACAAAGTTCACATTTATTGAGGGCTTATCACCTGGTAGGTACTGTTTTAAACACTTGGCATAATTATTTTATTTTGTCAGCCTCACATTGCTATCAAGGCTAGTTCTCAATACTATTTAGAGATTAGGGAAATGAGACGTAGAGAGGCTAATTTTCCTATAGTCATGTCATCGTAAGTGGCAGAACTAAGGTAAACTCACAGGCAATCTAATGCTGGAACCACGCAGACCACATCTTGGGTTAAACATAGAAGATGAGAGAAGAGAAGGAAGATGCTAGGTCAAAGAAGAGCCAGCAAAGGGTGGCTTCTGTCCCTGGGCTGGGGTTCATTAAGTTCCTCACACATCGTACCACGGGTCTAAAGCAACAGCTTCCTGGAAGTATTTGGAAATTAAATGCACAATTCATGTACTTACATTTTTATAACAGGGGGAAAAAATCACCCAATAGCAAGACATAGGATTAAAAGTATAAAGACCACAATTTTAAACTTTTTCTTTGATAAAATGTTACTGTAACACTAAATAATTTCTATAAATAAATAATAGACAACAACCTGCAATGTATACCAGAAGAGATGCCAAATGCCATGAAGGTCAAGCTATTAAGAGTGAATACCCTTGACTGCAGATCTCAAGCAAAGTCGATAGGGCACACCTCTCTAAAGCAGATGGCACAGCTGAAAGGTTAAACCAACAATCCATGTGTATCAGTTAGCAATTGCTGCATAACATATTACCTCAAAACTCAGTGGCTTTAATGATCATCATTTACTGCCTCACAGTTTCTGTAGGTCAGAATTTGGGCATGGCTTCATGGGTTTCTCTACTTTAAGACCCCTCACAAGCTGAGAGCAAAGTGTTGGCCAGGCCTGCAGTCATCTGAAGTCTCAACTGTGGTCCACTTCCAAGTTCACTTATGTGGTTGAGGGTTTTAGGTTGAGGGCCTCAGTTACTTGCTGGATGTTAGCTGGAGACCCCTCTCAGTTCCTTGCCATGTAGGCCTCTCCATAAGCAGCTCACAACATAGCAGCATGCTTCATCAACGCAAGCAAGCAAGAATAACTGGAGAAAGAGAAAGTGTGTGAGCAGGAAGACAGACATAGTTTTATAACCTGATCTTGGAATTGCATCCATTTATTTTTCCATAGATGCAAGCTGCTACACATCCAGCCCACACTCAGTGCACAGGCTTATACAAGAGAGTGAACACCAGGAGGTGAGAGTGAAGGGGGCCGTCTTTGAAGTCTGCCTGCCTCACTTTGTTTGAAACTACAGGAACAGGTACATGTACTGGCAGTGGGAAATTCACTGAACGAATTAACACAAAGTCATGAAAAGCAGGGAATATGGGGGATGAACAGAGAATTAAACAAATAAGCTATAATTTGCAGAAAGCATTCTGTATTTGATAAATGTGATAAATTGTGTGAATGACTCCAGTTCTGTAGCCTTGTATCCATACTCATTTTCAAGTGACTTTTCAGTTCCTGTCACTAAGGAGGCAAAGTCTGTTTCCTCTGAATCTTGACTCAAGTATATTGATTTGTTTTGGCCAATAGGATAAGGCAAATGTGATGTGCCAATTCCAAGACAAGTTCTCAAGAATCCTGTGTATTTCCTCTTACACCTCTGCCACTGCTACAAGAAGGACAAATGCAGACTAGCATGCTGGTCTCAGAAGGTGGATAAAATAGAGAGAGAGCAAAGCCATCCCCAGCCTCACCTAAATTAGCCAACCTGCAACCAGTCACAGATTTATGAATGAGCGTAACATTCATGATAATAATAAATGATTATTTGAAGCTGCTAGCTTTGGAGTAGCCTATTATGCTGGAAGTAGGCAAGTCATACAGCATGAAAAATAAGGGAATATCTGTATGGGGAGCAGTCTTTTGCTAATAATCTCAGCTGGCCTGGGTGAAATAAATGAAAAAGTTCAAAGGAATAATCTACAAGAACAAGTAGAATTCCTGCAGGAGTGACACATGGTTTGTCTCCCCTATAGCTGATCCAAGAAAAAATGTGCTTTATTTAAAAGAAGGAGGAGGAGGAATTGGAGGAAAGGGAGGAGGAGGAGCTCTTTCTAAAAAATGAACTAGCACAAAATACCAAAAGAAAGAAGTGTAAGAAAAAGGAGAAGAAATGCCAACTAAAATAATATGCCCTCAAAAAATTGCCATAAAGTAAATGAAAACTATCAGAAAACACATTATCATAAATTTTGAAAATGTAATAAATGAATTGACCCTACAAGAGCTTAAATAAGATGCAAAGATCAGAGATGATACAAAGAACTAACATTAATTGACACATAAGCTTGAAGACATAAGGGAAAAAAATAGGGCAAAAAAGCAGTAGAGAAATGAAGTTCAAATTATAAGTAATATAAAAGGAAATAAACTCTATAGAAAATATAAAAAAGAAAAGGTAAACAAATTAAGATGGAAATAAATAGTTTCAAAATATTAGAGAGAAAATAGTTTCCAAGTAAAACATACTAGAAAACCTCAGATTTGCATAAAGTTTGTCTCTGAGGAAAAGAAGGAAAGTTAGTAACACAGAAAAAAAGAAAGCTAAAATTCAGGAAAAGTTTCCAAAAATATAAGACTTGAATCTGTACAATGTAAAAACATAATCCATCCAAGGAAAAATTATGGCAATATTTACATATTCTCTTCGAAAATATCCCATAAAACTCCCTAAGCTTCAAAGATAGAGAAAGAATAATTTAGGGATCCAAGAAAATATCAAGTCATTTATGAAGAAGAAAAAATAAAGCCAGTCTCAGAGTACAGGAAGATCCAATACTAGAAGATAAAAGAACAGCACCCAAAACCCAAAAGATCTTTAAGGAAAGAAGGTACAACTAAAGAGTCTTGTACTCAGAAAAACCGACTTTCAAGTATAAGGGCAACAAGCACTTTTCCACGTACAAGAAACAGATTTTTAGATCCCAAGAGCTCTCATTACAAAACCACTAGAGGGGCACCTGGGTGGCTCAGTCAGGTAAGCAAAGCATCTGACTCTTGATTTTGGCTCAGGTCATGATCTTGTGTTCATAAGATTGAGCCCCACGACAGGATTCCCCGCTGAGCAGGGGAATCTTCACTCCCTCTCCCTCTGCCCCTCCCCTGCTACTGTTCTCTCTTTTTCTCTCTCTCTCTCAATTTCTCTCTCTCTCTAAAGTAAATAATCTTTTTTAAAAATAAAATAAAATAATAAATAAATAGATAGATAAATAAATAATAAATAAATGAATGAATGAATGAATGAATGAATGAATGAATGAATAAATAAATAAATAAATAAATAAATAAATAAGATCTACTGGAGAACTAACTTCAGGTGACCAAGAGGTAAATGCAGTCATTCTACCTAAAGACTGATGAGGAACATTGAAACTACTGGTGTGTCTAGGATTTGAACAAATGTAAGAATTATGCATTAAAGAACACACTCTTATCATTTAAAATTCTAACAGTATGGAAATTACATGATTAACAAAAATTGAAATGGGAAGGGGGAAGTAAGAAATAACACAATTATGTTGATTTCTTCTTTAAAAAAAATTAGTTTAGTAGCCTGGGGTCAAATGAAGCCATTTAAACCTGATATATGAAATACAAAGAAATAAGGACATTTAAAGATATAATCATTAAAAATATCAATTAAAATCGGGTCAAGGGAGGAAGGGATACACACACACACAGAGAACATTATTCAACCATGAGAAATAAGGAAATCCTTCCATTTGCAACATAGATGAAACTTGAGGACTTTATGCTAAGTGAGATAAGCAGACACAGAAAGACAAATACTCACGTACTTATGGAATCTCAAAACAAAACAAAAGAAAAAAAAAAACACCTCATAGAAACAGAGTAGAATATTTATTACCAGGGCAGGGGAGGGGGCAAATGGAGAGATGTCAGTCAAAAGTACAAGCTGCAATTATGTAAGATGAATAAGTTTACAGATCTCATGTACAGGAATGATTACTCAAGAACTCTGGAAATATGCTAAAAGGGTAGATTCACTCTTTATGCACTAAAAAAGGTTGACTATGTAAGATATGTTAAATAGCTGGACTGTAGTCATCATTTCACTACGTATATGTATATCAAATCATCGTGTTATATACCTTAAATATATACCATTTTTACTTTACAGAAGTAATTTCAACTGTTCACAGTAGGGATACTCTTTTAAGATTATTTCTATTAAATAACGATAGATACTCTTAAAATTATTATTATTAAAATAATTGCTAGAACACAATTTAAAACTTTTAAACTTATTATAAGAAACAAAGAGGGGTGCCCAGATGGCTCAGTTGGTAAAGCATCTGCCTTTGGCTCTGGTCATGATCCCAGGGTGCTGGGATGGAACCTCACCTAGGCTCTCGGCTCAGTAAGGAATTGGCTTCTCCCTCTTCCTCTGCCCCTCCTCCCTGCTTGTATTCTCTCTCTCTTTCTCTCTCAAATAAATAAATAAAATCATAAAAAATAAACAAATATTTTAAAAAGAAACAAAGTACAAAAAAAAAAAATAAAAGAAAGAAACAAAGTACGAGTGCCTGGGTGGGTTAAGCATCCAACTCTGGGGTTTGGCTCAGGTGGTGATCTCAGGGTTGTGAGATTGAGTCCCACATCAGGCTCTGCACTTAGCATGGCATCTGCTTAAAAGACTCTCTCAAATAAAGATAAATATATCTTTAAAAAAAGAAATGAATAAAATAGCAAACAAAATGAAATAAATAAAATCTTTAAAAAAACAAAAGAAAGAAATACAAAAAGCAAGACATAATATAAGAGAACTGAGAAATAAAATTCACTATAAAACAAAACAAAGCAAAACCCCCAATCATCTGAACACTTGTAACTCTCTATTAAACAAATTGAGTCAAGACTAGAATCTAGACTGAAATTATAGAATATCTGAGAAATGATGGAAATGAAAAAAATTAAATATCACCAGGAGAGCTATTGTCAAAGAAAGGTATCAATCACGCTTCATGTGGAAACACTAAACACTAATTGTTTTAACTAAAACAATTACATTAAAGTCAGGAACAAAACAAGAATATCCTCACCATCATCATTGTTGACCATTGTATTGGAAGGACCAACCCCTGAATTTATTATTTATAGATGATATTTACCTAAAAAACCTAAGAGAAACTATTGGAAAACTATAATGACAAATATCACTAACTTTCCTGTATAAAAACAAACAACTGGGGACACCTGGGTGGCTCAGTGGTTGAGCGTCTGCCTTTGGCTCAGGTCTTGATCCCGGGGTCCTGGGATCAAGTTCTGCATCAGGCTCCCCATGGGGATCCTCTTTCTCCCTCTGCCTATATCTCTGCCTCTCTCTCTGTGTGTCTCATGAATGAATGAATGAATGAATGAATGAATGAATAAATAAATAAATAATAAAATCTTAAAAAAAAAAAAAAAAGCAAACACAACTGTATGTTCTAGGTCTTGCTTACCTATAAAACTCATCATATAGCAAAATCAAGAAATAACCATTACAGACACATGGGGTATGACTACTCTCCAGTATCAAGAATTGTGTGATTCATTTTCTCAAATCACAATGTGATAGTATTTTGCTTTTCTTCCTTTTAATTGACATCACCAGCTATTTTCTGCTCCGAATGTTACATGCCTTCGAATGTCATAGAATAACTTTTCCAAAAAGCAAATCTTTCTTCTTCAGAAATGTGACATCTTTACAATTCATGTTAAGACCTCTGCAGACTAGTCTTAGGATAAAGCTTATATTCCTACAATGAAAACACGATTGAAGGTTACATTTTTTATGAAACTGTCTGAAACAAAGATATAAGATAATTTTTCTCTTTCCAACTTCCAGACTGTTAATTCCATGTTCCTGAGAAAACCCCTTAGCCCTCAACCTTGGTATTTCCCTATCTGTAACATATTGATGAGAGAGTAGATGGCATCATGTCTGGTCATTTTTACGGCCAAATTCAAGACTGAATGAATACAGATCAAATTCGCCCTAAAAATATGGAAACCAACAAGGTGACCATTTTGTGAATCTTCTTAGGTGATGTTTTCAGCCTATGCTTGCAACAAGAACATGTACTATCTCATGAAACAGATAGAAAGGAATTTACGCTATTGTGGTTAAAATGGAGAGGGAGCTTATTATTGTTATCAGTCTATATTTGAGCAATGAAGTAACCCTAAATAATTTAGGGTTATTTATCTAGCCCCTTCTTAATGTTGGCAGTCCAGCTATCTCCACAGCAAGAATATTTGTAGTAGTTTCATTTATAATGGTTTCAAATGGAAACAACTGAAAAGTCCATTCAATAGTGGAATCGATAACTGATGTATTTTTTCTTTTTTTTAAGATTTTATGTATTTACTCATGAGAGACAGAGAGAGAGAGAGGCAGAGACATAGGCAAGAGAAGCAAGCTCCCAGCAGGGAGCCTGATATGGGACTCAATCCCAGGACCCCATGATCATGCCCTGAGCCCAAAGCAGACGCTCAACCACTGAGACACCCAGGCATCCCATTTGCTATATTTCTTGATTCTACTATATGAATGTATTGTATAGATCAGCTAGACAGTTGAAAGAAGTGACATGTCAGGGACATGTGTCTCTGTGTCTCTCATGAATAAATACAATCTTTTTTTTTAAAAAAGTGACATGTCATACTGTGGAGGAAAGGGGCATACTGAGAAGATAAATAGCCCAAGTGCCTAGAAACTGTTCAAGAAAAAAGCCACTGCAGTCATCTGAGCTAAGGGGAAGCCAGAAGGCATTTGGATGGATGAAGCTCCAACATGATGTAGAAAAAGCCTTTAAATCCAAGATGAAGACTCCAGATGACTCAAAAATAAACTTTCTAATGAAGCTCAAGTATCAGACCAGGATTGGCTTATGTTCTTACCTAATGACAGTTAAGGTTTTCTGAAAAAAGGCACTACGTTGTGTTTATCTCTGAACTTTTCTGAACGATGTCACTTCAAACCATGTTTGGTGGCACAAATTGTTTAGCTACTTTATAAAAAGCTCATGGTGTCATAGCAAGAACAAGACAGAACGGTCAACCTTACCTAACTAAAATTCAGCTTTCCAGTTGGAGGCAGGTTATTTCGTTCCTGAGTCTTAGTCTACTAATCTGTAAAATGAGAATAAGAATAAATGGAGCTGTATGTCAGAGTAAAGAATGAAGCATATAAAGGACGCTTAACAGGTGACTGCTTCCTTCTTTCATTTAATAAAGTTATCTTATTGACCTCTAAAATGTGGAATGAAAAAGAAGGCACTCCAAGGTCTCTCTGTTCCTCTGTCTTTCCCTTTTCACGCCTTCCCTCTTATCTTGTGAGCCCAAGCATCTAGATGTATTTAATGACAGCTACTTTATTTTTTTTTAAGTAATATCTTACACGCAACATGGGGCTTGAACTTACAACCCCAAGCGTCGTGGACTCTACTGACTGAGCCAGCCAGAGCCAGGTGCCCCTAAAGGACAGCCACTTTAATTATGAGTTGTATTCCTTGAATGGAAAACAAACATGAAAGTTGACTCTGTGAAGCAAAACCTAAAACGTCATAGTGGGAACAAAAATTAATGTAGTGTTTCCTGGTGAATACACGCTCTCAAAGGAGGATGGTCTTGAATGGACAATAGTGTGTGGATTAAATCTGGACTACACTAAATGCTCAGCAGAGAAATCCTTTCCTCTTACCCTTCCCCAGTCAAGTTCAAGTACGTAGAAACACATAACTCTCCCTCAATAAGAAAAGCTTATGTATGCCTATCTCATGGAGTCACTGAGTTTAAAAATAAAGACCTACACCTTCAATCATAAGCCTTCAGCTTTTAAAAATTACCTCTGCCTACTTGAATAAGCTATAATATGTAGGCAAAATTTTCCCATCTTAGAGGTATGGAAATTGTCCAGTTTTTAACCAATCCTAATTTGAATTTATTATTCTTTTCCTTAAGCATGATGGCGGCCAAATGAAAGAAACTCTCCTAATTATTACCACCTATGCTTAATAAGATGACTGAATTTGTGCTTCACTGCTTTAAACTTTTCTTTGCATATAGTTTTCATTGCACCAGTGAAGTATCTCTAAGTGCATCAAGAGATCACATTACTCTTCAAATAGGTCCATTTTCAAAGGGTTTCTTTTTTATCCCAAATCAAAAGTATCATCTTCTCCTCGTTATCTGTACCTTCTTATAACTTCTGTATTTCTCCTCTTGGTGCCACTAGCCTTTCAGGTACTTAGGTTACTTCTTGGCTCATCCCTTTTTGTTGCATTACAGGAGCAATGAGCTACCAAGTCCAGCTGATTCTACAAGTGAAAAAGGTGTACATCCAACTGTACCTTTTCCTTCCCACTGCCAAAGAGCCACCTTAGACTCCCATCACCTTCTGGCCTGTACCAATCACAATAATCTTTTCTTTAGGAATTCTGTTTCAAATCTTTTTGCACCTTGAACTCATTCCACTACCTTGAGATTGCAATTCCTACAGCACGATATTGAATAAATTATTCCTTTCACACTTATTCACTCAGGACACTTTGATGGCACCCAAATAGATATGTAAAGCCCATCATTAGCCAACCTCATTTTACACTTCCAGGCTTTTCACCATGCCCCTGCCCTTCTCTCACACTCAGTTGAGCCAAATGAAATTGTCCAACATAACAAAACTATAGAGGGCTTCCCTCTTCTGTGCCTTTGCTCTTCCTGCTGCTTCTATATATTCTTTTCTTTCCACTTTCCCTCACTAGCTGAAATCTTAGAGCTGCTTTAAAATCCAACATAAATTTGGGATGCCTGAGTAGCTCAGTGGTTGAGCATCTGCCTTTGGCTAGGGCATGATCCTGGGGTTCTGCACTGGGCTCCCTGCAAGAAGCCTGCTTCTCCCTCTGCCTATGTCTCTGATATGTCTCTCTGGCTCTAATGAATAAGTTAATACAATCTTATTTTAAAATGCAACATAAATTCTGTAATGGATTGTTTAATCTTTAGAGTTAGAAATACCTTTGCCTCCCTCTGAGCTCCCAACCACATTGAATGTCCCTTTTCACACTTAACTATTCATTAGAGTTATTGATATACATTTATATTTTTCTATTGTACCTAGATATGCTCCTCAGAGTCAAGATTTGCCCACTGAAAGATAATTCTCCATCTCCAGATGCTTCTGACATCTTCCAAGCAGACATTGCATTTGTTTTAGACTATCTTTTCAAGGATGTTTGCAGAGTGAACAGTCTTGGAGGACAGAGGTAGTATCTCCCTTCAGGGCACAGGTCATCAGGCATGCTTATTTCCTTTCAAAAAAGATTCAGGCTTCTGAGCTCCAGGGTTCCTCTCCTGTAACCCACTCCACTATATGTACAGATATTATCTGGCCCTCTTTACTTTGTCCTTTGGGAATTGAGACTCAGAGGACCAGCACAAATGCTGATACTTGGGCTACCATTCTTACTGTGAAAAGTCCTGTCTCTGACCCAAGGGTCTCACGTCTTCCACCAGCATCCTTGAAACTATGGTAGACTCTGACAGATAGACTCCAACATGGTCCTCAAGGTCCCCATCTCCTCATATCAATGCCCTGTCATGTCCTCTTCCCTTGAGGATGAGTATTGCTTTTAACTAATAAAATATAGAAAAAGTGACATGGATATATGTGATTATGTGTATGTAATCATATTACATATATCTGTAATGTCTGTCTTACAAGAAAACTCTCCCCCTTGCTGGCTTTGAGGAAGAAAATGGCCATATTGGGAAGATCCATGTAGCAAGAAACTGAAGGTAACCTCCAGCTGAGAACTAGCAAGAACTGGGGCCCTCCAGCTTGTAGGAAACTGAATGCTGTGAAAAATCGTTAGAACGTGGAAACAGATGCTTTTCTAGTCTATTCTTATTCTTCAAATAAGAATACAGGCCTGGTAATACCTTGATTGTAGCCTTGCAAGGGATTCAGTTAAGCTATGCCTAAACTGTGACCCACAGAATCTGTAAAAAATAAATGTGTCTTGTTTTAGGCCACTAATTCTGTGGTACTGAGCAATTGATAATTAATAAACAGACTACTTCCGTAGTTTGAAAATAGGCTGAAATCTCAGACCCCTCACAGTATTTGACTGTTTTATCAGCAAAGATTGGATGCTGCCAGGCATATGACTTTCTGTAAGAGAAAGGAAAATGGCCTTATGCAAAATTGATGAGAATTAAGGGAAGTTCATGGAAATCAGTAAACAGTGTACAATGTTGCTTCCCTCACTGTATGGCAACTGGGTCAACTTTTGGCAAAGTCAGATGTCTGGTGTGCAGTGGCAACTCTGCCTCAAAGAACATGAGGTTCTTTATTGTTTGCCCAGTATAAGATGGCCAATGTATTGACCAAACTGTATGGTTAACCAGGCAATAAGTAGTCCTCTACTTTATTGCCTATTAATAAGGAGGAAATGTTTCTAACCTTCCAACCCAACAGTTGTAGGCCAGATCTCAAGAAGCAAATTCAAAGACAATCAGCTGAATAGTGCCCTAGTTATTGCTAACCCTTCTCTGGAAAGGGGAACTTCCTCACCAATCTGGCTGTCAGCCTCAGGTCTACAACAACACTAAGATTCATTCTGGTGGGGACAAAAGGTATTGACTTCTCTCAGGCAATAGTTATAGAGATACCCACTTATATATTGTATATAAGGAAGAAAATTTGCAACTATCATAGGCAGAAATTCATAGCCTCATGGTCATATCTAAAAAAAAAAAATGGTAGTTATCTTATTGACAGAAATTTTATGCCTCACTCCATTGCCCGAAGCAAAGTTGATGGTCAATGGAACCCTTGGGCATAGTCCTGGTTCACAAATAGATGAGCTAAGTTGATGCCCATTTGTCCCCACTGAGCTGCTACAGCTGTCCAGCCTCAATGACAGCTATGCAAAACCAAAAACGCACATACTTGCTCTGGTCAGTGGGCATAATAACCACAGGACATTCTCACAATTCTGGCCACTATTCTCCTTGATAAACTATGTTTTATTGTTACTGGCTCTTACACTGGAGCCAATGGCCTAATTATTTGGTCTGTCACTTGGAAACTGCAGACTGGGAGATTAAAAATACTCTTATTTAGGGCCGTGAAATGTGAAAACAAATCATGCTGTTAATGGAACCATCTGGGTCACTCATGTAGATGCTATGCAAGGGCCTATCCTCAGATGAAACCAAAAGAAATAAAGTTACTGACTAAGTCTGTACTACCCAGATTATCAATATGGCTGACTGGATTCATCATCATACTAGACATGGCAACATATCCACCGTCTTATAGAGTAGAAAAAATAAAGAACCTCATGTTTTTTGAAATAGAGTCATCACTGCACAAAAGATTTTTGTTTCATCCCAAAAGTTGACCTAATTGTTTTATGGTGAGGGGAGGAACATTATACAGGATATGGCCCATACTCATTTCTGGAAGATCAACTACATTAGACCCTTAACTGACTCTCAGGGATCCGGGTGTAACCTCATTGCCATTGACACTTTTTGGTTTATGATGTTACTTTTCCAGTGTGATCAGCAGAATCCAGCCACACCATTCTGGTAGTTAAAATTAAACTGAGTCATGTTTTTAGTTCTCTGGATCATTTGCATTTTGATATTGTTGTGCTTTTATCACCAAAGCTACTGTATAATGGGCTAATAGTCAAGGTATACAAAACTTGTTAAAAATAATAGAGCACTCGGATCCCTGGGTGGCGCAGCGGTTTGGCGCCTGCCTTTGGCCCAGGGCGTGATCATGGAGACCCAGGATCGAATCCCACGTCAGGCTCCTGGTGCATGGAGCCTGCTTCTCCCTCTGCCTGTGTCTCTGGCTCTGTCTCTGCCTGTGTCTCTGGCTCTGTCTCTCCTTCTGTCTCTCAAGAATAAATAAATTTAAAAAAATCTTTAAAAAAAAATAGAGCACTCATCCAGCAACTAGTAGAGCTTAACTGCTGAGTGTGGTCAAGGGAGGAGACTCTCAAAGACAACTCTGCCAAAACCACTGACAACTCAGAGTGACTGTGGGTATACCTGAGGTTGAACTCGATAAGGAACAATATCAGAGGGATAATACTGCAGGAGAAGTAAAGTCCACAAAAATAATTTGGGCAATCACTAAAAAATGACAAGATAAGGAGGGGGCCACCAATATCAAGAGTTGTACAAAGTATTATTAAAATTCCCAGTTTCCAACACAAAGTTATAAGACTTCCAAAAAACCACTATAGTATGACCTGCACACTGGGGAAAAGGCAGGCAACACAAACTGTGACAGTAATCAGATAATCAAATTTAATATATAGAGTGATTATAAACATGTTCAACAGTCTAAAAGAAAATGATATTAAAGAAATGAAGGTATAATGATAATGGACAAGGTTTCATCAGATAAAGACTATCAGTAAAGAGATATTATAAAAAAAAGAGTGAAATGGAAATTCTGAAAGTGAAAAGCACAATAACAGAAATTGAAAATTCGTAAAAGGACTCAAAAGAATATTTGAATGGCAAAAGAATTAGCAAACTTGAAGATAGAGTAATAGAGAATATGCATTCCAAAAAAATAGATTTAAATAAGAATAAATAAAAAGGAAGAGAGAAATGCAAGACATTATAAAGTGCACTTACATATGCATAATGGAAATATTAGAAGGAAAAGAAGGAGAAAAAAGCGGCAGAAAAATATTTGAAGAAATAATAGCTTAAAACATAAATGTAATGAAAAACATTAATTTACTCATCCAAGAAGTTCAACAAACTCCAAGTAGGATAAACACAATGAGATCCATAAGCAGACTCATCATAGTAAAAAGGCTGAAAGTCAAAAATCAAGATAAACTCTTGAAAGTAGTAAGAGAAAAACAACTCATATTTAAGAGGGAATCCAAATAACATTCACAATGGACTTATCAGCAAAAACAATGGAAATAGAAAGGTAGTAGGATAACACATTCCAAGTGTTCACGCATCAAAAAAAAAAAAAAACTGTCAACCAAGAATCTTATATCCAGCAAAGCTATCCTTATAAAGTTAAAGCAAAATGAAGACATTCCCAGAAGAACAATAACAGAGTCTGTTGCTAGCAGATCTGCCTTATATGAAATACTAAAGGAAGTTATTCAGGCTAAAGTGACCTCAGACAGTAATTAGACTATCACACCCAAAAAATCAACAAACATTGGTTAAGGTAACTATGAAATAATATAAGGCTATATAAATACATATCCTCCTTTCTTCTCTTATTTAAAAATCAATTGTATAAAAATATGTATATAATACACTGTTGGGACTATAACATAGACACATGTAATATAATTGCAATAACACAAAGGAGATGAATAGGAACAAACCTGTACTGGGCTAAAGAAATGATTCCAAGTGGTAAGTCAAATCCAGAAGGACAAATAAAGAGAACCAGAGATAATAAATAAAAGATTAATATAATGAAAACTATAAATATAAACTCACTCTCTTTTCTTCTCTTAGCTTCTTTGAAATACAAAATTATTTAAAGTAATAATTATAACACTGTGACTTTTTGTGCCTGTAACACTTACAGATTTAATATGTATAAAAATAATACTACAAAAAAAGAGGAAAAAAGAAAATAGATTTTATGTATAGCAATAATATGACAAAAAGAGGAAAGGAATAATATTTCTATATCTCACTTGAAATGTTAGTATAAATCTGAAGCTGAGTCTGATAACTGAGATATATATGGTAAGCTCTAGAGCACTCACTAAGAAAATAGCTCAAAAATATAGAGTGAAGAAAATAATTAAAGAAATTAAAATGCTATATTAGAAATATTCACTTAATGCAAAAAAAGCACTAATACAGAAAAGAGGAACAAAAAAGACAAGAAAGACATAAAAAGTAAAATTGCAGACATTAATTCAACTGTCATTGAAAATAACATTAAATGTGAATGGATTAAATAATCCAGTCGAAAGACAGAGACTGTCAGATTGAATTAAAACATGTGATATAAATATATGCTGTCTTCAAGAGACATAATTTAGTTTCAAAGACACTGAGAGATTGAAAGTGAAAGGATAGAAAACAAAGTCCCACGCAAACAGGAACCACAAAAAAGATGATATGGCTATACTACTATAAGACAAAATAGATTTTAAAACAAAAACCAAAAAAAAACTATTAGAGATAAAGGACATTTTATAATAAAAAAAAGGCCGGTCCATCAAGAAGATATAATTATAAACATACATGCTTCTAACAACACAGCACCAAAACAAATAACATAAAACTGATGGAAATAAGAAATATAGGCCACCAGGATGGCTCAGTAGATTAAGCATCTGACTCTTGGTTTCAGCTCAGTTCATGATCTCAGGGTCATGAAATTGAGTACCACACTGGGCTCCATTCTCAGCATGGATTTGGCTTGAGATTCTCTCCCTTCCCTCCACATCTGCCCCTTCCTCCCACTCTCTCTCTGTCTAAAATTAATTAATTAATTAATTAAAACCTTTTTAAAAAAAGAAATAAAAGGAGACATAGACAATTCAACTGGATAACCACATGCAAAAGAATAAAGACATCTCTTTAAGGAAGATACACAAATGGCCAATAAGCACATGAAAAGATGCTCCTTGTAATGTGTCACTGCATTAAAAGAATGCAAATCAAAACTACAATGGGACGCCACTTCATTCTCGTAAGGGTAGCTAGAATCAAAAAGTCAGTAACAAGTGTTGGGGATAATGTGGAGAAATTATAACCCTCATATACTGCCAATGGAAATATAGAATGATGCCACCACTCTAGAAAACATTCTAGCAGTTTCACAAAGATTAAACAGAGCTTCCATATGGTCAGCAATTACTCTCATATATATACCCCCAAAGGAAAACCTATGTCCACACAAAAATTTTTACATGAGTGTTTATAGCAGCATTATTCAGAGTAGTCAAAGATGGAAACAGCCCAAGTATCCATCAACTAATGAAGGGATAAACAAAATGTGGTATATCCATATAATGGATTGTTTGGCCATAAAAAGGAATAAAATACCAATACATGCTATGACATGGTTGAACCTTAAAAACATGATACTAAATGAAAGAAGCTATTTGCAAAAGACTACATCTTATGTGATTACACATATTTAAAATATTCAGAATATATAAACCTATAAAGACAGAAAGCATACCAATAGTTGTTTACAGCTGGTAATTGAGATGGATGGGGCTTGCTTGAGAATTGGTGCTACCTAGAGAATATAGGATTTATTTTTTAAGGTGATGAAAATGTTCTAAAATTGATTATGGTGATGGTTGTACATATTTGTGAATATACTAAGAACCAGTGAATTGTACATCTTAAATGGGTGAATCGTGTGATATGTGAATTATATCTCAATACAACTTTATAGATTTCTAAATAAATAATTTATCTGACTCAACATCCAGATACCTTAGTGAGACAGTTTGGTGCCTGAGTATGGGTTCTTTCCCTTAACGGCAACCTCAGCTAGCCTGCTTGGTTTGATCCTAGGGAGCATCCCAGCCAAAATGAAGGATAAGGAATTCAAACTTAATTCTGGTCCAGCCATCCAGATTCTCTCATTGGATTTATACAGCTTTAGACTGTAAATGAAAGTATCATGACTACTTGCTTGCAAGTCCCTCTGCAGGGATCCCACACAGCTCAAAGAGGAATCCCTGATAGTTCCCCTTACATTTTATAAAAATGTCCTTGCCTGTTTTCCCTCTTACTTTTCCAGAGAAACTGTAGGGGAATACATTAAATAAAGGTAAAGTTATATTTCATGAGATGGAATGCACCAATTTTGTGGAGGTGTAAATTGACCAGCCACCTGAAAACCTGATGGGGAACAACTTATATATCCTGGGAGGTACAGGGGAAGAGGGATGTTAATGATCAGTGTCCTTCAGAAATGCCCTGGAACCTTTGTTTCTAAAGACCACCTGGTGTAGGTCTCCCCAGCTGTTGCAAGCTCCCTAAATGGAAGTGACTGCTGTGACATCCATCTCCACAATTTGATCATCGTTTCTCTTGACTCTACTTAGAATTCTATCAGAATTCAACAGCCAGGCACAGCTGTACTTTTCTGTACTTCCCACACAAAACACCTGGCACCATTTCCAGATGTATTTCCAACTCCCATTCCCACAGCCATTGACCCATCATTCATTCTAAGAGATAGACAAATGACATATGGCTGGTGACAGGGACACACAGAACAAGTTGGATTCACTGCCATCAGACAGTTTCTCCGAAAACAATACTAAACTCAATTATTTGAACCAAAGGGGGAACCTAAGGCCAACCAGTCAGCCTCCAGACTGTCCACCCATACCCCCAAATTGATAGAAAACCAACTGGGAGTCCCCAAAGCTGTAAAAAATACTTTATTTCCAGGGATATCATATATGGAAGCCATCATTAACTTGCCTCCCTACTGAAAACATGGTGACATGCATCATAGCTGTGGGAGTTTAAGGGGAGGTCATAAGAGACCCCCAGATGCTTAAGAAAATGCCACCAGTAAATTATGGAGCTTTCATTTCAGATGAATGTGGACATCTCTTCCAACAAGTCTACCAAAAGATTATTGAGGAGAGCCCTCCTGAAGGGAAACTGACCTGTTATTTATGCTCAGCCTTCAGGCAGTTTCCTCTATGATGAGAGTCATCCAATTAAAAAAGGTAACACAAATTTTGACCCTGACTTCACCTGAAGTGTTCACCGTTACCACCCTGACCCTAGAAGTCACTCAGGTCAACACAACTCACCGGCTGATGTTGTCATGGATGACAGAGTTGCCATAGGCTTCCACCTTGCAGGCAAGGTGAGGTCTGTGCAATCACTGCACATCTGCTCTACCTGGATTAATGCCTTGGGCTGAGGAGAAAAGCCAATGTGGTAAATAAAGGAGAAAGCTATCTGGCTTTCCAAGGTTGATCTTGATGATTTCATGGGGTTTGTTCAGCTTGTTGAATCTGGGACCCTTGAGGTCATGATTGATCAATATTGCAGGTTGGCCTCATCCTGCTGCCATGAAGTCCTATTGACAGAGTGGAGTCCTGTTGAAAACAGTTTCTTTCTTTTTTTTTAAGATTTTTATTTATCCATGAGAGACACACAGAGAGAGAGGCAGAGACATAGGCAGAGGGAGAAGCAGGCTCCCTACAGGGAACCCGATGTGGAACTCGACCCCAGGACCCCAGGATCATGACCTGAGCCAAAGGTCACTGCTCAACCACTGAGCAACCCAGGCATCCCAAAAACATTTTTCATTAAATACTATATGAGACAAATTAAGTGAATTTGATTCCATCCTTTGTTGGTCAGATTAATCAGAGTGGCAGATGGAGTGGATAAATTTACCAGAAGCCAGGATGATGTAGAAACAAGGCGTGGATATTGTTTAAAAAAAAATTTTTTTTTCTAATGGGTCTCTCTGATTTCTGCACGTAGCTGTTTCTGTTGCAGGATGTTTGTGTGGTGAACAGCTTTGGAAGATAGGGATGGTGTGTCCTTTGAAACAAGGGGCAGGTTTGCTTACAGTTCAGTGGAAGAAGGATAACATCTTCTAGGACAAAGGGCAGGAATGCTTACTGCTCATTAAAAAAGATTCTAGTTCCCTAGGCTCAGAGTTCTATACTGGAACCCACTGGATATGTGGGGTCACCTAGCCCTCTTCATGTGGCCCTGTGAGAATTAAGGTTCAAGGAATAAATGCAAACCCTGGCTATGGCTCTTGCTATGACTAACAAAATCATTTGTTTCTGACCCACGAATCTCGTGTTTTCTGCCAAAAACTATGAAATCCTGGCAGGCTAACCTTGACAGTTAACTGAGTTTGTTTACAGGCCCTTTAAAGTTGTTGACTGTGCCTGTGACCCACTTACCTTTGTGTACTCCATTCCATCTATACCAGGTGAGTAGGTAAAGGAATCTGTATTTGAACACATACGAACAGCCAAAATTAGACATCCTGTCCACAGGTCAAATCCACACCTCTTATGAGATATACACTATCTCTACAATATAGGATATTAAATAGGATATTAAATAAATGAGAACAAAATACATCCAAAATACACTTACCCAAACAAAATCCTCCACCTAGCATGTCTATCCATCTCAGCTATCATAAAGCCCCCAAAGCTGAATTGTTCATAGCTTAATCCTTAGCAGTCTGCAAAAATTAATGCCTTAATGTCCAGGACAGTTCATCTTCTGCACATCAAATATTCTCATTCCCATTCTCTCTTCTCTTTCTCTCTCCTCTACTTTCTTTATATTCTTATGATTCCTTCTATACTGAGAAAAAAATGATGATATTTGAATACTGAATTAAGGATTTATCAGAGTAGCTCGAACCATAACTTCATTGAACCCAAATACAGAACCAGTCACATTAAGGGTGAAAACAGATTTCTCTATCCCACACAAATATTTGTATCCTATGATTAAATGCTTGTTGACTTCTACAACCTTCCAGAAGAATTAGAAAGACAAGATGTTGTCTATTTCTAAGTAGTCTTTTTTAAGCTTTCATTTAAATACAATGAGCAGTGGGTCACAATAGATTTAGAAAGATGATTCATTTCAGTTCAGCATGGATCAGATGAGCAACTTCCCACCGTGGTCCTAGGATCTATGCTCCAGGAGAAAATAGCTTGAGATAAACACTGTTAGACTGGGCCATATTCAACATGGAGATTGAAAGAGAGTGTGGACAGCACAGGGGAAGCTATTTCATGTGGGCAACTCAGCCAGGGTTTCCTTCCTTCCTCCTCTTTCTTCTCCACTGAGGCTCAGCCTCATTCTGGGTATCAGGCTACTAGTTGCTGTGCTAGTTTCCATCTGTTCAGAATAAAATAAAATAGGACCAATCTCCTTCCCCTTGCTCATCAGGAACCTTCTTGGCCTTGGGAGTGAGAGGAGAGATGTCGCTACAGTCGGATCACATCACTCCCAGGGAAGCGGCCAGCCTTTCTTCTAAGATTCATGAGAGGTGGCCTTTCCTCCATCCCTTTCTCCCCCTGGCCCCCTGCATGTCTGTGTTCTGAGCAGAGAGAGAGGAGAGAGGGGGAAGCTCATGTTTTCCATCCCAGAAATGCTAAAATGACCTCCTTGTCTGTTCCACGGGGGCATTGTGAGGGCTTCCTTAATCCGCATTTATCAAACACTGAAACTTCAAATGAAAGTTGCCTGGTAAATACCAGGTGCTGATTACTGTAGTTTATCTCACTTCCCTTGGCTTGCAAATCAGCTTCAACTTTTCCCAGGATCAATGTTTCTCAAGAAATTTGGAGCGTCATGCACAACTCGCCTTAAAAATGTACAGTCCTGTGAGGCTCCTGGGTGGCTCAGTCAGTTAAGCACCTGACTCTTGATTTCAGCTTAGGTTGTGACCTGGGGGTCCTGGCATCAAGCCTGGTGTCAGGATCCCTGTTCAATGGAGCCTCCTTCTCTCCCTCTCCTTCTGCCCATCCCCTTGCACTTTCTCTCTGTCCTTCTCTAAATAAATAAATAAATAAATAAATAAATAAATAAATAAATCTTTTTAAAAAAAAAAGGTCTATGCTCATCTTCAGTTATTTCCAAATCTAGGGTCTACTGGAAGCATGAGGCATGAAAAGTGTGAAGAGAGAGTGTACTGGTATTCCAACTCTGTTAGTGACATCATCTGCATTACGCAAAGTCAGATTTTCAAACCAGGTCCTGCAAATCCTCCCCACCCTTCCCACTGTTCTTTTGTATTTGAACTATTTCCATTTCCATGAGCATTAATGGCTCGGAAATAAAAACACATTCTATGACTCTACTTTTTAATTACACCTTTAAGACGGGTGTGTAACTATCTCATTCTTGCTGTTAATCTTACCAGCGAGGGTACTTCTCTTGCACTTGTGGATTCTACTGATTGTGTTAGGGCACGTGTGAAATCCTCATTTCACCCTGATTTGGTGTCAGAAAGCTAATAATCAAATCACTAAGTGAATCATGGAGCCCCAGAGCCCGCTCCATTCTGCTGCAGTAAGGATCACATCTCACTTCTTTTTGAAACTCGCTTACAACAAGCCAAGGGGTCAGGTCCTGAAGGTCACCCTTAAGAACTCTGAAAGCCAAACCCACCTGCCAACCTGTTGCCGCTACCTCTGAGAGTGAGAGGCAAGATGGAAGCTTGGGGTTCTCCAGACCTGCAGGTGTCTATGCCAACCAAGCTAAAGGAGTTGAGAAGACAAAATGCTCTGTGAGTCCTCTGACTTCTGCCTCTAAGTTTTCAGACACAGTAGTTAAGACCAAAGAACAGTCTTGGCTCATCGAACCCTGATCAAAATTGATTTTCCGTCCAATGCTGCTAGAGCCATAGGTTAGCTCACACCATCTCAGTGCCTTTGTGAAATATGGTATCACAAGTCATGAGGGACCTTTTTAAAAATCTCCCCAGGAGTGACTTTTTCTTCTTTCCCCATCATCCCCCAGAGTTTTCTTTTGTTTGGAAGTGCAACCTCATTTTCAAAGATTCCTTGAATGAAAAACCATGAACATCAATTTTAGAAAACATTCAGGTTATGGAAGTGGCCACATTTGTTGATTTCTTAAATAAAGCTGAAGTTCTCTCCCCGTTACTGTATGTATGGTAAGCCCTAGGGCTCCATTCAGATAAGTGTGCTGTGTTTCACTGCCAAAAAAAACATCCGTTTTTTTTTTCTACAGTCACCATAAACCAACCACCCTAGAAAAACCTGCTTTGTTGTCCTGAAGGAGCTATTATCGTTCAGAATATTTTACATGTAAGTGAAACCTGAGAGTTGTTCTTCCTTTGTCTTATCGTTTGTCACTGGGAACTTCCATTTTTATTTATTCTTCCACTTTTAGCACCTGAGTACTTACGGGATCTGCAAAAGTACATATTGAAATATGCAAATAGTATATAGCATGCGAGTGTCAGATGCATGGAAATTAAATCAAATACAGGGGGGAGACAAGAAACCGAGTGCATTAAAGCTAACTTTATGGCCCCAAGCTGTAGATAAATTGTGGTCTGTGGTAGTTAAACAACAGCTGTTCGGATTTAAAATAAAATTATGATAAGGATCCCCAGAAGATAACACTTCTTGAGGTAACAGCATTTACCTCAATGCATCTGTTAGCAAACAGCACTGACAAGAGTGTTTATGTGAAGGTCTATTCCCATTTGTCTGTCTGTGTTCTAGCATTCCCATTTCCAGTGGAGAGCAATTCTCGCTCGGTGGGAATTTATATTTGGGTCCTCAAACAAGTTTTTCTTTCAGGTCTAGGCAGGTACATTTCTGCTTCAGCTGCTTGTGGTCCATCATAGCGAGGGAATGTCATCCAGAGGACGACCTAGGGCTGCAGTGCAGGCAGGAAGCCAGCAGGAGAACAGTCCTTTGGCAGGGGTCCCTTCATTCAAACCCAGTCATCCCTAGACTCGTGGGGAGCAGGAGTTCTTTAAGAGCTTTACACCCAATAAAACTTAAACTTTTATATATTTTCTTCATTTATTGTGCAAGAGGTTTATTGCAGACACTTAGGAAACCACCCAGATGGAATTTCTAGGAGTGGCAACTGCCATTTCCCTCAACGCTTCAGACCTGCTGATGTTCAACTTCAGGCCAATCTGCTTGCTCGCTCTCTCTCTCTCTCTCTTTCTCTCTCTCCTGACTTGCTTCATCTTTTGCCCTCTCAAGATCTGAATCTCTGTCCTCACCCCTCCCCGTCAATACCTTCATACCTACCAAAGTGTGTGTCCCTAGCAGAGAGGATGTTTGTCGAAAAATAAACCTCTCCTCCAAACTGTCCCTCACTAAATAAAATTTACCCAAGCCCAAAGAATACATAAATTCTTTAAAAAACTTCTACTTTCTTTACAACATATTAATTCATATACTTTAAGGATAAAGAAATTAATTTTGAACTGAAGACTTTCCCACAAAGCTGTATGTATGTAGAGAGAGCAAATCTAAATGCAAAAGCAGCCTCTCTGAGTGCCCTGGTGCCAAGAAAAATCCTAATGGAGGGTATTCAAATATAAATACCTTTGAAAATCTGGATTTATTTTTTTTTAATTTTGTGAGAGAGAGTGTGTGTGTGTGTATGTGTGTGCGCATGTGTGCATGTGCGCACGCACAAGTGGGGGGAGAGGCAGAGGGAGAGGGAGAACCTTAAGCAAGCTTTACATCCAGCGCAGAGCCAGACCCAACGCTCACAATCCTGAGATCATGACCTGAACAGAAAACAAGAGTTGGACTCAGCCAACTGAGCCATCAAGGCACCACGAAAATTGATTTCATTTTTAAAGGTTCACTAATATTTTAATACCAAAAATTCTTCCTTATTTTAAAATATTATAATGTTCATTTAAGAATACAGTGTTTTGGGACACCGGGTGGCTCAGGTGATTAAGTGTCTGACTCTTGATTTTGGTTCAGGTTATGATCTCAGGGTCCTGGGATCAAGCCCCACATCGGGCTCCATGCTCAGTAGGGAATGTGCTTGAAATCTTCCCTCTCCCTCTGCCCCTCCTCGTGTTCATGCTCTGTCTCTCTAATAAATAAATACATCTTTTGAAAAAATAGAATTAACTTTGTGAAACCTGTCAGTGAATTGAAATGTTACAGTGTGGATTATTTAATGATTTTAACTTCTTTAATAATAAAAATTTGTTAATCCTCTAATTCCTTGTTCTTTAAGATAAGCATAAAGTTTCTTCGGAGCCAAGGCAAAGTCCATGTGACAATTGCAGATTGGGAACTTAATTAAAAATATATTAAATGTATTAAAACATCACAGTGAAGTGTAGTGTATTGTAGATTCAAATAAATCCTCAGCGTTACTGATGTATAAGCTAAACAAATGAGTAAGCAAATATTGACATCATGTAGAAAAATCAAGTGAATTCACTTCCTGCTAGAAAATGTAAAGCATGTAATTCCCAAAAGAAATGCAATTGTCCTTTGAGGTAGTAAGACTATTAATAAAAATTCTTGGGACTCCAGAGTGGCTCAGCAGTTGGCCGGCTGCCTTCAGCTCAGGGCATGATCCTGGGATCCAGGATGGAGTCCCACATCAGGCTTCAGTGAGGAGCCTCCTTCTTCTGCCTGTGTCTCTGCCTCTCTCTCTGTCTGTGTCTCTCATGAATAAATAAATAAATAATAAATAAATAAATCTTAAAAAAAAAAAAAACTCTTACACTTTATATTGAACAGATAAATGTAAGTAATGCAAACTAAATTCTGCTTTCCATAGTTGTTAGCCAGAATTTATGATTATCTAAATATGAAGACAACCAAGACAAAAACTAGTCTTGTTTTACAAGTACCTGCCAATGTATTAGGGAAAAAAGCTGTCCAGGTGAAGAAAATGGCTTTGCTCAGGGTTCAAAGCACCCTGCTGGACAGACTGCTAAATACCAGTTTTAGGAAAACAAAAGTTCTCTGTATCAAAATTCAAGTAAGAAGAGAAACCACAAACCAGCATGAGGGGATGTATAACCCAATGGTTTCATTCCCAGAATATATAAAGGATGCCCATGCTATAGACTGAATGCTTATACCCTCCCAAACTTCATATGTTATGATCCTAATCCCCAAGCGATGATATTAAGAAGTGCGGCCTTTGGGAGGTAAGTAGATTCACGAAGATGGCATCTTTATGAATGGGATTGGTATCTTAATAAAAGAGACCCTACAGAGCTCCCCTAGCCCCTCTACTGTGGTAAGGGATATTAAGAAGATGACTGTCCATGAACTGGGAAGAGAGCTCTGGCCAGATACCAAATGGGCCTACAGCCTGGACTTCCTAACCTCCTGAACTACGAGAAATAAATGTCTCTGGTTTACAAGCCACCTAGTCTATGGTACTCTGTTACAGCTTCCCAAATGGACTAAGACATTCTACAAGTAATTAAAAAAAGACAAAAAGGTAAGTAAAGTAGGTAAATGGACAAAGTGTAAACAACTTATACCACCTTGATTTCCTTTTAATACAATACTCGTTGTGGTACAAAGATGAAAAAAATAATGTAAACAGAATTCTTGGAAAAGAAAATTCAAACAGTCAAAAACGTTTTAAAAGCTTCAATTTCCAGGTGCCTGGGTGGCTCAGTCAGTTAAGCGTCTGCCTTCAGCTCAGATTACCATCTCAGTCCTGGGATCAAGCCCCACATTGGGCTCTGGGCTCAGTGGGGAGTCTGCTTCTTCCTTTCCTTCTGCTGGCTGCTCCCCCTACTTGTGCTCTCTCTTTCTCTCTCTCTCTCTCTCTCTCTCTCTCTCAAATAAGTAAATATAATTCCTTAAAAACAATTTTTAACAAAAATAAAAGCTTGAATTTCAAGAATAATTACAGATATGAAAATTAAAACCATGAGATTTCAGGGGCGCCTGCATGGCTCAGTCAGTTTAACACCTGCCTTTGGCTCAGGTCATGATCTCAGGGTCCTGGAATCAAGCCCCAAATCAGACTCCCAGATCAGTGGGGAGTCTGCTTCTCCCTCTGTCTCTGCCTCTCTCCCAGCTTGTGCCCTCCTTCTCAAGTGAATAAATAAAATCTTTAAAAATCAATCAAACGATGAGATTTAATACTCACTAGACTGATGACAATTTTCCAATTGTGACAGTACATTGTGTCAGCAAGTATGTGAAGTGACAGGGGCTCTCATACACAGCTGATGGAAATATAAATGGATACATGCAATTTGGGAAAATTCTGGGCTATATGTAGCAAATTTAAAACTACTCACAACCCATGACTTGGCAACTCCAAACCTTTAGAAAGAAACTCTTGTCCGTGTGCCTCAGGAGACATCTCCAAGAATTTCCATAGCAATATTGCTAAATAACAAAAAATTAATATATGCTAAAGCTCCATCAAGGTTTTAATGTAGGAGAAACTGTGATGTAGTCATGAAAATTTTCAAATAGCAGATACAACACAATATATATGTACATATAGAGAGACAGACAGACAGACATATCGCCATGAGTAAATCCCACGAACATGAAGTTGAGAGAAAAAGAGAAGTTGGAAGGACAAGTACAGTTCAATAATATTTATATGAAGTTTGAAAATTCATGCAAAAGAGCACTATGGGGACTCCTGGGTGGCTTGTTCAGTTAAACCTCTGTCTTCAGCTCAGGTCATGATCTTAGGGTGCTGGGATCAAGCTGCACATCAGGCTCTGCACTCAGCAGGGAGTCTGTTTGTCCCTCTGCCCCTCCCCCCTGCTTATGATCTCTTTCTCAAATAAATAAATAAAATCTTTTTTAAATAAAAAGTAAAATAAAAATTTAAAAAATCTTTTTTTTTAAAAAAGCAGCATGAATTGCTTATTAATACAAACGTATATTAAAAAATACAACTAAATGTATGGAGATTATACCAAATTCAGGAGCAAAATGATATCAGTTAAGCAGGGAGGAGAAGAGAGCAAGGGGATGGGGGCTTTCACTGGGCCTTTAATGGTTTACTTTTTTAAGCTTGGTGATGAGTACTTTCATGTTTACTATATTATTCATCGTGATTTTTGTTTAGTTAAAACAATTCATGATTTAAAATAAAAATGCCATCTCTCAACCCTTAACATGGCCTTTCTGGCTTCCCTCTAAAATATATAAAGGAAGGCAAATAAAAAGATAATATTCAAAGTAACATTTGTATTAGCCAGTAGAACTGCTATAACAAAATATCATAGATTGAATGGCTTACACAACAGAAGTATATTTTTATTCAATTCTGGAGACTGAAAGTCCAAGATCAAAGTGTTGAGAAGGTTGATTAATTTTGAGGCCTCTCTCCTCATAGATGGCCACTGTGTCCTCACATTCTCACATAGTTTCTCCTATGTAGGCTCACATCCCTGGTGGCTCTATGGGTGTCCAAATGTCCTCCTCCAATAAGCACACACCACACTGGGTTAGAGACCCACCCTAAAGACCTCATTTAACCTTAATTACCTCTCTAAAGGGCCTATCTCCAAATATGGCCACATTATGAGCTATCAGGAGTTAGGATTTAAACACATGAATTGTGTGGGAACATTTTTTAGCCCATCACAATGTTGATCAACAGACAATTGATTCTTAGAATCCAGAAAGAAATAATATGTATTATAAGGATAATGAAAAGTCTTGAGAATAAATAATCAAAAGCAGGAATCAGAGCAATACTGCCTCATCCTCAACCCCCAAACATAGTAGGAAGATGGTTCCCCTCCCATTGTGTGTTCTTAACTGAGAAACAAGGTTCAGCCACAGTGTTCTGTATTGAGAATGCAAGCCATTTTCTAAAATGTACTTTTGTTACCTGAAATAGGTAATACCTTCTATTTCTCTGAGACTTCAAGGGGGTGATCTTTTCCCCTCATTCTGCAATATTTTTCCATGAGTTTCCTGCTGGTATTTTTCTGTTTACTCATTTTCATAAAAAGACGAATCTTGTTAGCGATAGGATCTTATTCTACCTCCAGTCCACCTCCGTCCCAAAACAGTCCTTCTGGAGCCAGGGAAGCACATGAAAAACTCCATCTCCCAGAATCCCACTCTACCTGGTAAGGACTACACCTCCCAGTATGCAGTTTACCATTGCAGGTCTTCCCAAATGTCTGCACCATTTTTTGTGTTGTTTTATTTTTTAGTTACATTCTCTAAATGGATGTACAAAGTGTAAAGGCAGAAATAGCATCTGCAGGGGAATAAAAATCAGTCTTCAGAAATTTTTTCCCTTCAGACCTAAATGCTAGAATACAGTGGAACATTGTTTACAGTATCTTGAGACAGAAGGGGGAAAAGCCCTATGACCCTTGAATTTATACCCAGTCAAGTTTTATTTGATGGGCAGAAGGCAACAGAAAGAACCTCTATCATAGGGTTCTTTATTGGTCTTTATTAATTAAACAAAACCATAACTTAGCTTTTTCAATATACATTTTTTAAATGCAGGAAAAATCGTTACACAAGAATGTTGTTTTCAAATTGTTCTGCAGCCAAGGAACAGAGTTTTCCCCTTCAATGCTTTACCCAACTATTTCTTTGCTGCTTCTGATGCTGTTAAATTCCCAGCATCACCCACTGTTCTAAATTCTTGGCTTCTTTGATGACTACTTAAAACAAGAAATAATGCTGTTCTGTGCCAGCATTTACTAACAATGACCAAACTTTTCACATGGCTGATACAAAAAGTGCTCTTTCTGCCCTGCACGAAAGCAGAACTGCCAAGGCCAGCATAAATGCCATTTTTCATTGCCAAGTTTCTTGGATATTAATATCCTTTTCTGCATCTTTCAAATGTATATTGAGGAGCCTAAGTGTGGCTTTTTATATCATTAGTAAAGACCAATAAACTGGCCTATGATATCTTTCATCTGACACAAATGTCTCTCTGTTACAACTTTCTTATAAGACTTGAGAATATTTCTACTTAATTATGATTTTAAAACAGTATATTCAATGGTATTTTCAGGTTTCAATTGCAATGAATAAAATCCACTCTAGCTAGTTTAGCACAAGCAGGTTTATTGTAAGATTTAAATGGGTTACTAGATTGTTGAAAAGGATGAGGAAAGAGCCTCCAGGTTAGGTTTCAGGAATGACTCTCAAAGTTACAAAACTCATCTCCAAAGAAGCCTTTTTCTTTGATGAGAAAGCCTCTTGCCACACAAGGACGCTGCCACCTCCTGAACTTCACCACCACCACCCCAACCAAGAAGTCTGCTATGATCTCTACCAGCAAAATGGGTTCCCTCTCCACCCATGCTCAACTCTCTAGTCCAACAACTATTAAGACTCCTACTGATGCTATATCAGAAAGACCAACTTCCCACCAATCCACACTTGCTTAAAAAAAACAAGCAACAGAAACACAGCCCTTGTCTCATTCCACCTTCCAGACTTAAGATGTACATCTATTTCACCTACTTCTGAAACTCAAATTATACTCAGAACCTTAGATACAAAGGATTCTGAGTAATGTGCAAGCATGCACACTAGTAAAAGGTTGGAAAGGATACTGAGCATTAATCTGTCATATTCACAATAATATAATCTTAATCTTAAATGCATAAGGAAAAAGACTAAGGACACACCATGATTCTAATGGCCCATTAAAATCATCTGGGGAACTTGTAATTGCAGAGAAGGGTTACAATAATATTAGTAATACTAATAATATTAATTGCTAACATTTGATTTTGTGTATGTGCTAACCAATATTCTATGTGATTTATGGGCATGATGCCATTTACTTTGTATATCAGCCCTAAGGTATGTACTTTTTTTATCCTTAATTTACAAATGAGAGAACTGAAATAATATGCTCAAGGCTACATAATGTTAAGTGATGGGATCAAAGTTCTAACCTGGTCAGTCCTGCCCCAGAGACTGGCTCTCCATGGAATATTTATTCAGTAGTTCTGAGGTGGGACCCAGGACACTGTGCTTATAATAAGCTCTCCAGGGTTATTCACAAAGACATCAAGGTTTTAATAATCTCCAGTATCTTCCAGGTTTTGTTAATCATCATGTATTAGTTTTATAACTGGGCAAATACTCTTAAAATTAAAATATATGTAATTCTGTGTATGCCCTATGATCATTACCAGGTAAAAAATCTATTTATTGAAAAAAAAATACAACAAAGAACTGGGATGCATGGGTGGCTCAGTCAGTTAAGTGACCGACTCTTGATTTTTGGCTCAGGTCGTGATCTCAGGGTCCTGGGTTGGATCCTCACATCTGGGTCCCTGCTCAATGGGAGTCTGCCTGAGTATTCTCTCCCTCTCCCTCTGCTCCTCCCCCTGTTGGTGCTCTCTCTCTCTCTCTCTCTCTCTCTCAAATAAATAAATGAATTTTTTAAAAAATAACAAAGTGTTGCCAAGGGTATCTTTTTTTAAAATATTTATTTATTTGTCTAAGAGAAATAGAGAGAGAGAGAGTGTGAGCAGAGGGCTGGCAGAGGAAGAGAACCCTCAAGCAGACTTCCTGCTGAGCTTAGAGCTCAACACAGGGCTTGATCCTAGGACTCTGAGATCATGACCTGAGCCGAAATCAAGAGTCAGACACACAATCAGCTGAGCTGCCAGGCACCCCAGGGGTTCTCTTTGTATAGTGGGACAGTGTACAATATTTTGCTAACTTGTACTTTTTAAATTTTTCCAAGTGTTTTACCAAAAGCATTATTTTTATTTTATATCTGCGTTGGTCAAGCTCCAACTATCAGTTCTCAGGTGGCTTACAAGGGCATCCAGGTGCTAAAGATGTAATCTCCTTTTTTGCATGTTTTTTAACTTCTTTTTTCTTTCTGTTCTCAATACAAGTTCATATTATAAGATTCAAAACTGGAATAGTAACTTAAAACGTCCCAGGCTTTTGATCAGACTAAGATGAGAAAAACAAAATATTTACCTTATGATTCAAGTATTTTTATTTTATCTTTTTAAGATTTTACTTATTTATTTGAGAGAGAGTAAGAGCCAGAGAGATCACAGAGGGAGAGGGTGAGGGAGAAGCAGACTCGCTGCTGAGCAGAGAGGCTGATGTGGAGCTGGATCCTAGGACTCTGGGATCACGACCTGAGCCAAAGGCAGACATTTAACTGACTGAGCCCCTCAAGTATTTTATTTTTATTTTATACATTAGAGACTGTAAAAATAAATGATTTGCAATGCCAATTTTGACCATGTATGTCAACACCTGTTGATCATACTTTATCTTTCTGTTTCCTCTTTCTCCTGTCTACTTCCAATCCCTCTTGTCTGTAAGTCTGAAGGAACCTCACCTTGTTGTGAGCCCTGCAGTCTTCTTGGGAGCACAGCTCACCAGAGAGGGAGCCAGCACCATCCATTTGGGCCAGTCCAGCCCCTGCACAAGCGCGAGCCCCCCTCACACTTGGCATCCATTGCTTCAATGAGCCTGGCTCCACAACCCTAATACATCATCCAAGCAAACATTAATATTTTACCTCAGTTATCAAGTGTGCCCGTTCAAACTTTTATCTAAAACATTCTTTATCATCTTTTCATTAAGTTCTCAAGAGCTAATGGTTTCTGAGTTCCCCGGGTAAGGATGATGTTCTGAATAATGAAAGCTCATTATTTCTCCACAGAATGCTTGTTAATTCAAATGATGATATTAAAACTATAGTAGCCTTTAGCGCTGGGGTGATTTCTAGCATACTTTATCATGTATCAATATATACTCTGTTTGTCAAAACTGCCCAGGGCTGGGGCTGACATTCTCTCTGGAGGAGTCTAGTGCTTCAAAAGGCACTGAATACACCAAGGTGACAACTTGCAGAGTCTGAGCCTCTAGGAAATAGAAAGATGAAACTTAAAATGCCACTGTCTCCCTTGATTTACTTATTAGTATTCATAAAGAGACGGTGCCCTCCTCTTTCTACTCCACACGGGTCTCCCTTTTGAATGGAATAAAAGGAAATCAATATTTTGAAAAGGAAGCACACATAGGAGGCTCTACACACGAAAAGTTATTTATTTCCATTTAACTGATCCCACAATAATGTGCACACAAGAAAAGACTGGTTTGGTTATTGCTGAGACACAGACACGCATGCACAGAGACTGCATTCAACTCAGTGCTGAAGGGGGATGATGATATTCTTGGGCAAAAAAGTGTTGGTTATCTGGGTAATTCTTTACAGAGCATTGTTTTGTTGAGTTTTGGGTCTCTTTAAGTACTTCCTACTTTATCTACTCCCAGAGTTTATGATCAAGTGGAGTCCCGCAACTGCCATATTGCTGTAAGTTTCTCGAATAGGTCTCCTCTTGTCCACTTTTGACAGCAGGATATATCTGATGCTGCCAAAGCCACACTCCTCCTCTTCTTAATCTTTTGATTAAAAGGCTGTATATGACAGAGAAGCATCCCACCAGGAGGGCTACAAGGAAAGAGTCAGCCAAAGCCTATTATTAACTATGTGAGCTCCACTGCCCCCAGTCAGTGGACTTCCTGTCTCATTTCTCTCACTTGCTCTTTACCATCCTGTTACTACTGTAAAGGTTTGCACAAAATAGAAAATTGCTTCCTTCTGGCAGTTTTTTAGATTCTTCTATATGTCCTGCATTTTTGAAGCCCCTGATATTCTAGTATCCTCTCAGGTCTCCAAGGAAAGGGCAGCTTTCCCAAAACTGGATATTTTACCACCCCGCAATGGCATCAAAATCTGAAGATTCTTCTCTCTGCCTGCCTCCAGAACCTGAGAGGAATTGTAATTTTGAAAACCAAGCCTTTCTCTAAGTTGCTTGGAGCTGCAAGGTCAACACACAGGAGCACCCGTGTGTGCTACAACATGCATTTCTGTACCACTGTCTCTTAATTATCTCTCCTGTGGAAGACTAGCTGGGCGTCTGCCCACAGGCACTATCATACCAACATGGTGAACTTCTGCAATATAGTTGCACTTTTCGGACAGTAGCTATCCCAAAGAAAAGGATCCAGGTGCATTACTATAATTATATTAATAATACCACTCAATATTTTTTGCATTTTACATTAATCATGTTAGGCAACAGAATGATGCTTATTTAAGAGAAATAAAAATCACTCTGTTAATCCAATATATTAATGGTAAGGAGCATCTGAGCTAATTTATTATAGAAGAACAAATGTATCCCTGGAATATTCTGGTCATTGGGTCAATTTAAGAAAAATGTGGTTTGAGAAAAATATGTAGGTCATTTCCCATTGCATTCCTAATTTTAAATATTCTGACCCAATATCAGACTATGTGCCAAAACATCTTCAGGGCACACATAGATTCTAACTGAGGGGTGTAGAAAATATGGTCATTATATATGCCGGAAATTGCTTGAGTCTTCTTCCAAACTGTAAAAGGAGCTTCAGTCCCACTACAGATAAAAATGAAGTAGATTTAGATGAAACTGACATAATTAATTGATCTTTCCATTTGGTCTAGAAGCCTGGTGAGCATCCTCTTCCATACAAGACCCCAAAGGCAAATGCTGTATCAATTTTCTCACTATTTAAAAATTCATTTTCACCCATGTAGTCTTTTAAAAGTTTCGTTTTCTTGAGAATGTGTAGTTTTAGAACAAATAAACGTGAAACATTTGGGAAATTGATTTCTTGACATGTAAGAATAGCAAGTTAATTTTCAAAAGGAAATGATGCTGCAAAAAAAATGGAAATGATGCTGAGATTGACAAAAAAAGGGAGAGGAGGTGAAAATAGGTCAATATTCTAGGCAGATTCCACTTTCATTTTCAATTTCACTGAGAGTTTTATTCAACAGGTATTTGTAAAGACAAAGTCAATTATAAAAGTTTGCATGGGGGCAGCAAGGGTGGCTCAGCAGTTTAGCGCCGCCTTCAGCCCAGGGCCTGATCCTGGAGACCTTGGATCGAGTCCCACGTTGGGCTCCCTGCATGGAGCCTGCTTCTCCCTCTGCCTGTGTCTCTGCCTCTCTCTCTCTCTCTGTCTGTCTCTCATGAATAAATAAATAAAATCTTTAAAAAATAAAATAAAGCTTGCATGATTACTGATTATAAGGCTTTATTTTAAAAATGTATGAGCATTAGCAATGAAACCATAGAGTTTTGTAAAATTAGTTTCACCAGCCTACCCCAAAAAAGGATTCATAATTGAATGCCATATATGTGCGACTATATGTTTTCAGGGATTGGGTTTGTTTGTTTTTAATGCATGCATACACAATTTTTTTTTCAGTGAATCACAAGTGGGACCCTACATTCATCTTCAACTATCCAGAATATGTTGTATTAACTATCACAAATGAATCTTGGTTGTAAGCATGACCGGTTGAAGTCCTATTAGGCTTTCCTGCTCAGCTGAAGATCTTTGCTGACCTCTATCTAATAAAACATATCTTTCCTCATAATCTGCAGATTATTTCTAAAGAAGGTAATTTATTCCACTTCTAGAACTTTTTTAGCTGCACATATTGCTATTTCTAGCATAGAGCAGGGTTGGCAAACTTTTTCTATACAGGGACAGAGAGTAAATATTTTTGAATTTTGGAACCATCTGGTCACTGTTGCAACTACTGAACTCTGCCACTAAAGTGCAAAAGTAGCCATAGATAATACATAAATGAATAAACATAGCTGTATTCCAACTAAACTTTATGAACAAAAACAGGCAACTGTCCAATGAGGTCTATGGAGCATGGTTTACTAAGTTCTATGAAGGAAAATAGGTCTGAGATATGTCCAACTCCTAAACCTGTGAATGTGACTTTCTTTAGGAACAGTCTTTGAAGGTATAACTAACTTAAGAATCTCAATATGACATCATCTTGGAGTCGGGATGAGCCCTAAATCCAACGGCTGATGTCCTTATCTGAAAAAGGAGAAGAGATCTGAGACTCAGAGAAGATATTGTAAAGACAGAGGCAGAGATTGGAATCATTGTGGCCATAAGCTAAGGAACACCTGGAGCCACCAGAAGCTAGAAAAGGGAAGAAAGTCTTCTCTCCTAGAGCCTTGAGAGGGAGCATGCTACTACCCTATGAATTTCAGACTTCTGGCCTCCAGAATTGTGAAAGAATACATTTCTGTGGTTTTAAATCATGTAATTGTGGTCATTTGTAATGACATCCCTCAGAGACTAATATACCCCTCAAAAAGTTAAGACTCAAGGTCACTCCAGAGGCATATCAAATGTGTGACAGTGGTATCCTAAGGTAACCCAGCAGCTGAAAGATAGCACCATGGCCTAGAAATCAGGTCTCTTGACTCCAAGTCAAGTGCTTGTCCTTCTGCTATTCCATTATATCATGTGCTCACTTCTGTGCTAGACTTTGTGTGGAAAAACAAAACAGCATAGTTTTTGGCCCTGCCCTCAGAGAGCTTGCAATCTACACATGGATAAAATATGTGAATTTATTCATTCTTCCACAATAAATGTAGCAGTTACAAGCACTGGCTCAGAATTCAGACTGCCTGGGTCCAAACACCAGCACTGTCCCTTACATGCAATTAAAACTTAACCTTTCTGAGTTTCGGTTGTCTCATGTGAAAATTTGGGTTAATGATGGTACCTATCTCAAAAGGCTGCTGAGAACAAGAAAGCATCTAATATAAGGAAAGAGCTGATGACAGTAACTAGCCCAGAGTATTGTTAGTACCTTCAAAGCTTTATGCTCCATGCTGATACAACAGTGAAAAAGATACAACCCTCGACTTCAAAGAGCTTACAATGTTTTACGTTCAAGAAAAATGCCATTATTCTAGCAAGTAACTGATGTGCTGGAATGATCAGACAATTTCAATGTAAAATATGAGAAGTAATAGAATAGGTCTAACCTTGGGAGCATTTACTCATGGGGTCAGTGAGGGTTTCCTAGACAAATAGTTAGTACTCCAGAAGTTGGGGGAGTAGTTAGCAAAAAACTATCAGTAAAGATTACAAAATAGTGTACAATCTGATCTAAATTGTAAATAATTGCCTATAAGTACCTGTGGGACTTCAGAGATAAACAGGTTGGAACAAGCTTGGAATCAAGCTTGGAATCAGAGGTTCAGAAGGGATTCAGAAAGTTTTCTGACCAAACTTCCATCCTGCGCTTGATGGAAGTTTGGTCAGAAAACAATCATATAGCTTAGCTTAAATATTTCTGTTAACAGAGAACTCACTACTTTACAAAACAGGCAATTCCACCTTTAAGTAACTCTGATTAGGGGTGCCTGGGTAGCTCAGTCAGTTAAGTGTCTGCCTTTAGTTCAGCTCATGATCCCAGAGTCCTGGAATTGAGCCCCACATGGGACTCTCTGCTCAGTGGGGAGTCTGCTCCTCCCTCTCCTTCCACCTACTGTCCACACCCCTGCTTGTGCTCACTTGCACTCTCTCTCTCTGTCATATAAATAAATAAAATCTTAAAATAAAAAATAGTAACTGATTTAGAAAGTTCTTCTTTATATTGAATTGAAACATCCCTACCTATGTTTTTTACCTATTGGTTATTCATTTACCCATTAGTTGACTCAGTTTTAGTTGACATCGTGGGGCAAACAGAACACCTGTATTTCTTCTCTTACATGACAGCTTTCAACTGTCATATAAGGGATTAGCAAACCTGTTTGGTGAAGGACCAGAGTCAACGGTAAATATATTAGGGTTTTCAAGCCATGTGGTCTCTGTCTCAACTACTCAGCTCTACCATTGTAATACCAAGGAGGCATAAACAATATGTGAATGAACATGGTACCTGTGTTCCAATAAAACTTTGTTTATGACACTGAATCTGTATTTCATGTGATCTTCTTCTGATTTTTTTCAATAATTTAAAAGTGGGAAGAACATTTTTAACACACAGACCATACAAAAACAGGTAGTGAACCAGATTCAGCCTTCAGGCTGTCCCTTTCGAACACCTAAACTATTTGATAGATTCCATGATGCTCCCACCTTGGTTTTTCCATTCTCCAAACTAAATATTCCTGGTATCTACATCTACTTCCTATAAGACACCATAATATCTTTTCCTTATCCCAACCTAAAACTGCAGTTTTCGATTTTTTTCTCGTCTTTTTCTATGCCTGTGGCCATTACTCACATACATTGTATTATTTGCCTGATGGTATTCTAATCCATATAAGATTCATTATCTCTTTTAACAACCTCAAACCAATCCTTAAAGGGAGCTATTAGTAGTTCATCTCTCACCTTGTTCCAGAAGCTAATATTCTCCCTGTTTTATAGATGATGTAACTAAGGCTCACAGAACACAAGTGATTTGTCCGAAATCACATGGCTAGAAAGTAGCAAGTAGAAGGATGTGAAGATGGATCTCCTAACTCCTACTCCAGGCAACTTCTACCACACCATGTCCTCTGTATCTAGAGGACTTATAACTCTGTAGAAGGGCATGAGGTTGATCCAATGTGATTCATGCTTGATGAGCCCATGAGGTTTCTAAAGAGCATTGCTTCTCTTTCTCTTTCTCTGAATCATCCTTTCAGTAAACAGATCCAGCATCTTACCTAGAATTAGAACAGAGTCAACACTTTGAAAATTGAAGAATCATCCTCTTGCCTCTTTTGAGAGTTCTCAAAATCTTGAAGAAAGAGAAATCTGAACTCAGGATTGATTGATTGATCTTAGATTTCTATTTATTTATTTATTTATTCATTTATTTATTTATTTATTTATTTATTTATTTATTTATTTATGAGATATACAGGGAGAGAGGCAGAGACACAGGCAGAGGGAGAAGCAGGCTCCCTGTGAGGAGCCCAGTGCAGGACTCAATCCCAGGACCCCAGGTTCACAACCTGAGCTAAAGACAGCTGGTCAACTTTTTTTTTTTTCACATTTTCTCCAGTAAACATTTATTAATTAATGAGAAGTATTTCTACAACACTTGAGACTCTGCTCAAATGCCATGTCCACTCAGAAAACTTCTCTAGACTTTCCAGCTCTTATTCCACCCTACAGATCTCAAGACTTGTGTGGGTCTCTCATAACAAGCACTTTGTGGTCTTCAACCCTGCATGTCCCCCCAGCTCCACAGGGCCCACCGTGGGGCCCCGAGATGAAGAATCTAGTCCAGGAAGTGAGCATGCAGAACAAAAAGAGTACAGTCACCTAGTTTAAAAACACTCAAGATGCTTTGCCCTGAATTTTAAGCAGCACATGTGAGCCACCCAGGTGCCCCCTGAACTCAGGATTTAAAGAGGGAAAAAAGGGAGGACACTGGGAGAAGGCAGGATGGGATTAACAAAGCAACTTGTCTGCAATATGCTAAACCCTATAGTGAAAACTAGCAATTCATTCATTTCAGGCAGTGAATTAGGTACCATCATTTTCATGAAAAAAGAGAGAGAGAGAGAGAGAGAGAGAGAGAGATGACTCCATTCAGTCAACATACTCGATCAGCTCAAATCTAGACACAGAATCTGATTTCACCCTTATTCCAAAAGTAAGACAAGACAGGTAAAAAAGGAAAGGTAAGCACCAACTTCCAGTAGTTCTGAAGACAGCCACTGGCTCTCACTTATTGCCAGCATCTTGGTACAACTAAGGTATAATTCTAAACTCTAGAAAGTGGATCATTTTTCTTATATGACTGGGAAACTCTCTTCAGAAGCAAATTACAAAGGGGTGTTTCAGAACTGTTTTGTACCACTGTCTTAGAAGGAGTAAAAATATACCCTCTTCCTCACAAAGTGATCACTGTGTAGGAAACAACACTAGGATGTGTAAGTTCTGAGAAGTTTGTATAAAAATCAGTCTTGCTACTTTACAGTCTTTTCAATAACTTCCTAAGAGTTCTTTTCTTCCCCTTTTGAACCAGATTTCAATTTTAATAAAAAATGTTAAGGTGAGCTAGTGTCTTGATGACATCACATGAGTTTTAAAACATTATCTTGGCCCTTTTCTGTTTTAATATTGTTTTAACATCACTGACATTTCCTTTCTGGGAGTTAAAATACCACCTTTCAATGTAAGGTTCAAGTACTAATCAAAAGTACTCTTGGGTTTAATAGAGCCTACCAATAACTCTGTTTTTCCTAGACTGTTTAGGCAATGGGCAAAAGATAGCTCATGAGTTAAGGGTACCTGCCTTCACCGATGTAAAGCATGTTCCAGCAAGGCTCTCTGTAAGGAGACCTGCTAGAGAAGCATTAGTTTATATCTAATGCTGGCCTAGTTTGTGTAATTGCCAATCTATTGTTTGCAGGGCATATACCTGAACCTGGTGTCAGACTGGCTCTAGCTCTGCTTCTTAAACACCCAAGTCTGACCATCCAAACCCTGGCAAATCATGTTTTGGCTCTTAGTTATCATTACTTGATTTATAAGAGCAGAGCCCAGTAAACACAATTGTAAAAAAGTTTAAAAAGAAGAGAAAATGGGCACTTGGATGGCTCAGTGATTATGTGCCTTTGACTCAGGTCATGATCCCAGGGTCCTGGGATTGAGTCCCACATAGGGCTCCCCGCAGGGAGCCTGCTTCTCTCTCTGTCCCTGCATGTCTCTCATGAATAAATGAATAAAATCTTTAAAAAAGAAAAGAAAAGAAAAAAAAAACTTTGTCTTAATTTACTTGTTCGTTATAGAAAGAATCAATATGTTCTACTTAAAAGGCTTTATCAGAATTTAAAGTGTTACAAATTTTAAATACCACAATAAGAACCTAATATTTTTAACGTCTTGAATTGGCCTTAATTATAATTCCCCTTTTGTTACATGTTACATTGTACCGTAATCAAGTTTTTACGAACTTGTGTTATTTATTACTAGTTTCCCTCTGCTAAAGTAAAAGCTGTATTAAGGCAGGAATTCTTGTCTTTTTGTTCACTGATGTATCCTTGGCATCTGGAATAATGTCTAGCACAGACTTGGCACTTAATATGTATTTATTTAATAGATGGATGGTAAATAAATGGATAGGAGGAAGGATGGATGGATGAAGTGATACCTGCTTCGAAATTGTGAATATCTAGTAGTGTAACTGTGAAAAGTCAAAACCTGCCCACTGTTAAATAACCCACAAAAAACCTGTAAAAACAACCTGTGGGGAAAAAAAATATGACACTAATTAGGGATGTTTGAGCAGTGGCTGTTTTATATTAATAAATTATCATTTATTTGTTTAGGTATGAAAGGTATTATAGTTATGGTTTGCAAACTGAAATACTTAAAAATATTGTGATGGTTGGGATTTGTTTCAAAATAACTTTGGAGCAAAGCAGGAGACAGCGAAGAAACATATTGAGGAAACAAGATTGACCATGAATTGATCATTATTTGGGGGTAATAGGTACATGAAAGTTTACTACATTATTTTCTTTGCATTTGCATATATTTCATTTATTTCACAGTAAAAAGTCAAATATTAAAGCCATGCAAAATGGCTAATAGCTAAAAGTAAGATTTCCTCCCATCTCTGAATTCTAAGCTCATTCACTTAAAAGAAAAAACAAAAGCTGTTAAGCATCTAAAATACAGGACAGGCATTATTCTAGTCACTGGAGCTACAGCCAGCCGTAAGGGAGCATTTGCATGTAGTCAGAGAAAGGGACAAACAAATAAGCTAACCAATAAATACATAAGACAATTTCTGAGAGTGACAGGTGCCTTACAAAAAAAAAAAAAAACAGTTCTTCTCCCCAAAAGCAACCACTGTCACCAGATATCCTAGATATTTACCGGCACCTGTGCATATCAGCACCCCGTATGTGTGTGCATCATACACTCTTTTATTATCATGCCTTTTTTTTTTTTTCTTATTCAGGGGCACCCATGCCGCTCTGTACATTGCTTCTTTTTCTGAACATACATCCTCAGGGCCACTCTTTGTCCAGACTGGGACCTCCCAAGAGTGAGGACCCCACGGAATTTACTTTGCTCTGCGGAACTTCACAGTGGGGAGCACTTGTCAGACCCTCAACAAATGTTTGATTAATTGAATACCTAATCGAGAATGCTTGAAGACTGGGCCAACTAGCTTCTCATCCTTTCTGCACCTTTGCCTCTTTCTGAAAAGTTGGCATCTAAAGGAGGTTTACAGAGCTGCATGGTGCCTGGCACATGGAGGGCCTCCATGGAATGTTCTCTAGAGGTATCTGAATGGCATGAGGATCATGACGAAGCAAAATCTGTCAGATAAACTTCTCATTAATAACAACCGGGCAACTGGTATACTGCGCCAGGAAGTAAATAAACGCCATGTCCCAGGTGTTGGCAGGTGTTCCCTCAAACTGGGGAACAAAGCTAAAGCCTATGTTTACTGTGCATGCCCCAATGCCTGGGTTGGTTTTGGTTTTTTGAGTTTTGTTTGTTTTGTTGTGTTTCTTTAACCTCCCCAAGCTGCTTCAAGTGCTACAGTCTCTTAATAATATGTTTGCCCCAAGAATAGCCTTTAATTCTCAACAGACCTCATAGAGTTGCTCACGAAATCACTGGGAGATCATTGACATCACTGCGTCTTTCCTGAAGGGCTCAGACCCTGTAGAATCCAATTTGTTGTGTTAATTCTGAGGACTGTATTGTTAGCAATCCTAGTGATTCTGTTGTTATTTTGCTGGCCGGCATCAACAACAGGAAAACTACTACGGAAGTGGCTACCAGGTAATCTGGGCCTCAGACTTTGCTTAATTTTGAATGGCTTGAGAGAGGTGAGAGGTATTTAAATATTCCTTTTTAGAAAAAAAAAATAACTGAGTTACTTAATGAATAAAAAAAGATTGGAGCACAAGGGAATAGCAAGCTACTATAAATTGAAATTTATTTACATACTCCTTTGCATTACTCATATTTGAGATAAAGTCCAATTTGTGTACACAGAGCTGAGGAATGTGAAAATATTCTTACCACTAATGCATCAAGGTCAAAACATTGTGCTTCCTCTGCAGCTTACATTATTTGAAAGATGGAAAGATCATTGCTTGACAGGTGAACCTGGACACTCCTTCAACAGCCCAGAATCTCATTGAACTCTTTCTCTATCTCTCTCTCCTTTTCTAATTGAAGTATTGTTGACACCCTGCATCACTTTAGTTTCTGAACTCGCTCTTCCAAATGTCACTGAAAGGACTCGTTTCAAGTAGCATTAGGGTTTAGATTATCTGGGAGCTCAGATCTTCCCCCGAATGCTGTGTGTGTGGAGTGAGTTGTGTGTATTTGCATGAAGGCAAAAGAGTGAATATAGGCACATAAGAACGTATCAGCAAAAGTAGGTAGAGAATGTTTGCAAGTTTGAGATCCAAAGAGGAGATACCACATAGATGTTCTCCTAAGCCACCACAATGGTCATATTAGAAACAAGGACGGGACAAAATGCTTGAAGCCCATTCAAGTCGCAGACCTTTGTCTATAGCAAAACACAGACTGGTTGCTTAAACAACAAACATTTATTTCTCACGGCTCCGGAGGCTGGAAGGGCAAGATCACGGTGTCACTATGTACTCTGGCAAGAGCCCTTCTCCTGGCTTGCAAATAGCCACCTTCTCACCGTGTTCTCCTACGGCCTTTGCTCTGTGTGTGTGTGTGTGTGTGTGTGTGTGCTGGAATGAGGGGAGGAGGGGGAGAGAGTGAGGGAGACAGAGAGAGATCACTCTGTCTCTTCTTTAAAGGACACTAATCCCGTCATGGGGGCCCCACCCTCACAACCTGATCTAACCCTAATCACTTCCCCAAAGGCCTCACCTCCAAATGCCATCACTTAGGGAGGTAGAGCTTCAACATGTGAATCTGGGGGAGGTGCAAACATGCCATCCACAAACACACCTCAAGTAACCGTATTTCATATGGTTGTTATGAGAAGCTAAATATTTCAAGTCCTTCCACATGCTTGCTTTGGACTGATCCTTCACTTGCCATGCAAGAAAAAATATTAATTACCGTTTACTCTGTGGCAAGTGTAGGCATGAGCCTTGGGAAATGCAGATGGAATAAAAATAGACGTGATCCTTTGTCCTCGAAGGGTACACATTTTAATGAGAGAAGGGGAAAGATAATGAACAAGTAAACAAATACACAAGCAAATAAAAATAAATGAATCCTCCCTTGAGATTCTGCTTCAAAGGACAAAAACAGAGTTCAGTTCTCAAGGAAAGGGTGGGTATACAGGAAATATACTTTAGGTGGAATACTTATGGAAAGAGAACATAATGTCTAAGCTGACACTTGAAAGATAAGGAAGAAAGTTCCAGCAGATGCGAGACCTCCGGGCAGAAAACAGTTCTCCTTGTTCCCAGAACAAACAAGGTCCATGTGTCCAGGACACAGTGAGAAGAAGAATGGCACAGCATGAGGTTGGGGAGGTTGGCGGGACAAGACTGGGCCTTACAGGTCAAAGAAAGGCATTAATTTATTCTACAGACAAGGGAAATCTTTGTAGTTTTAAGCCAAAAAAGACGTAGTTTGCTTTGTGTAGCTCCCACTGTCTTAGTTCACGTGACGCACTCAGTAGACAAAAATAAAGAATGCAGGAAGGGGCATCTGGGTAGCTCAGTGGTTGAACATCTGCCTTCAGCTCAGGTCGTGATCTCGGGGTCCTGGGATGGAGTCCCACATTGGGCTCCCCACAGAGAGCCTGCTTCTCCCTCTGCCTATGTCTCTGCCTTTCTCTCTGTGTCTCTCACAGATAGATAAATAAAATCTTTTTAAAAAGAAAGAAAGAGGGACTCCTGGGTGGCTCAGCAGTTTGGCGCCTGCCTTTGGCCCAGGGCGTGATCCTGGAGACCTGGGATCAAGTCCCACATCAGGCTCCCTGCATGGAGCCTGCTTCTCCCTCTGCCTGTGTCTCTGCCTCTCTCTGTGTCTCTCTCATGAATAAATAAATAAACCCTTAAAAAAAAAGAAAGAAAGAAAGAAAGCAGGAAGAGACAGAGATGAGAGTCTTGGCTGATGGAGACAGAGCAATGTAGATGGTTTGAGTCCATGAGAATTCTTCTAGCCTTAACAACCTCAGATACTTGCACACCATTTTTCAGGTGACAAAGGGACGGACTGTGCATTCAGCAAACATTTGTGGGATGTCTACCCAGGCAGGCCATGTGGTAGCAGTACAAAGATGGAGAAGACAAAAATCCTGCCCACCAAGAGCCCTCAGCTAGTCAAGGATACTGAAGCATACACGAAAGATGTTCAGGGAGCCTATTAAAAGCACGGAGAAGGGTCATCACAGAAGAGGAGGAGGACACAGGAGGTGGAGCCCAGCTGGGGAGGGCAGGTATCAGGCAAAGTCTTGTTCTCAAGAGTTGAGACTTTGGGATGGATGAGTGAGGAGGAGGACCTTCTCCAGGTGGCTGGACAGGTGTGGAGGGGCAGGGCAAGCAGGGGAGGCATGTGGGCAGGGCATACTCAGGCCACCATGCTGGTGAGTAGCTGGAGCACTGAGTGCCCAAAGGGAGTGGCAGTGAAGGATCTATGGCCAATAAGAAGAGGGGAAGAGGACTAAGCCGGATGTCTTTAGAAAGAAGTGTGAAGAACGGTTGGCAAAGGGAATAAAGACAGAGGTAAAATCTGGTGCAATAGCCCAGACAACAACAGGTAAGCCAAATCTGAAGCAAGATGATGATGTCCAATGAAGCCAAGACTCCCTTAGAGTCCTTTCCTGTATCCCCTAGGGTGCCAGGTTCAACACTGAACCCACAGGATTAAAAAACTATTGTTCAGTTGGATGGAGTACGTGTAATCAAATACTCTAATATACAAAATGTCCAGTTCTAGATCCAACACGAGATATTACTCTACCACAGAGAGGCAAAGAGCTAGGTGCTATTTTTACATATTTATAAGGCCCAAACAGGTTAATGTATATTCTTGACATCACAGATTTATTTCTATGTTAATTTACTTTCAGAAAGCATGTATAACCATAATATACAGGGTGAGAAAGTAATTTTATTCATATGTTTGGACATAAAAAAATATCATTATGCAGTCCAATAATCCCAGTTGACAGTCAGAATCATTTTTTTTAAAAAAACAGATATATGAAGAAAGAATTCAAGGAAAGCAACAACCAACCTCTGATGTGGCTCCTCTGTTTTGCTGGGTGGCACTGATTTATGCCAGCGTACACAGTCATTTGCAAATCCATTCCGTGATCAATGCCTCGCCGAGCTAGGCTTTGCTACGGCATTATGAAAAGTTGCCTCAACATTTGCATCTGTGCAAGCAGGCCTACTAAAGAACTCGGACTGCCTAGACTTTGCAAGCAACTAGATAGAAAGCTGTTTACTGCTTTCCCCCCAATTATGTGTATATATTTTTAATTTTTTTTTAGATTTTTTTTTTACACTATGATGACAGGGTAGGTATCGGTCCCTGAAGAGATACCCCAGCACTCCTGGACACCATTTAAAAATCCAAATGGGAAAAAATAAAATAAAATAAAATAAATAAAAATAAAAATAAAAATCCAAATGGGGGACACCTGGGTGGCTCAGTGGTTGAGCACCTGCCTTCAGCTCCAGTTGTGATCCCAGGGTCCTGGGATCCAGTCTCACATCAGGCTCCCCATGGGGAGCCTGATTCTCCCTCTCTCTGTGTGTCTCTGCCTCTCTCTGTGTCTCCCATGAATAAATAAAATCTTTAAAAATAAATCCAAACGGGCCTGTTTGAGATGTCAGTTCAGATCTTTTCCAAAATAGAAAAGGGTGTTCTTATTCTATTCAGAGATGTTTGAGATTTTTCTGAAGATATTGAACCTCTAAGGCGTGAAAGCCAGTTGAGGAAAGTGGAGCTCCATTGTCTCCGCCAAGGGCTTGCAGAGTCCCAAGGCCAGGCCAGCCTCAGTCTACCAAGCAGCTGGGAGTGAATCCTGCTGCCACTTGGGATCACTGAGGCCCTGTGTTTCCCTCCACCCCCCTTGAATCAAGAGAAAGAAAAAGTTTCCACTGTTTGGAACCACAGATAATTGAGAGAACTTTGTAAAAAAAAAAAATTTTTTTTTTTCTTTTCTCATCCTCACTTCTCTTCCTACCTGAAGTTTCAACAAGGGCTAGATCTCGGGCTTTCCCTCACGGCCCCCCTCACCAGCCTCTCCTTTTGGATAAGCCTCAGCTTCAAGGCCTGGCAGGCCGGAGAAACTGGTTTTGCACACCCAAGGGAAATATGACAGCTTTTCACTGCAAGCTGCTGGGCCGCAGCTCATAATAGCAAGGGGAAGCGTCCACACACGTCGCAACCTGCCTCTTTCAAGATGTCAGCACAGGAGGGAGATCTTCAGGGAACATTAGCAACTCTTTACATAACTCTCTGGAAAGTAGCTTAACAATATTTACACCCTAAACAGATCCTGGGTGACAGCCCTGCCTTTCCAATGCCTACAAGTGAATGACCAGCCCACCCTTTCACTGCAGGCTGGGCACTTTCTTCCTTGGGAGTGGTTTTTTTGAGAGGGACGGAAGGACAGGGCTGAAGGGGAGGGAAGTTAGCTCAGTAAAGAATGAGGTGTCCAAAAACCTGGCAAAAGACCCACTGTTTATGCCTTGAGGTAAGAAAGCCAACTGCTTTTCCTGGAACTTGCTCTGATTTTCACACCCCTTTTTGCAAATATCTGCTATATGGTGAGTTGTGTGAGCTCCCGCAGAAAAGAGACAAAGGGAGTACTCAGTAGATTTAATGTATTTAAAAGTGCATGAGTGCTGAAGGAAGTAAAATTCACTCGGGGTTTATTTAGCTCTTGTGTTGTTCATGGACAGTGCATGGCACACCCGCAAAACAGCCCCCAGTGCTCATGTATTTATTTCTTTTTTAAAGATTTTATTTATTTATTCATGAGAGAGAGAGGCAGAGACACAGGCAGAGGGAGAAGCTCCCTGCGGGGAGCCTGATGCAGGACTCGATCCCAGGACCCGGGGATCAGGACCTGAGCCCAAGGCAGATGCTCAACCACTGAGCCACCCAGACGTCCCCCTTACTGCTCATTTAAATTCTCTTCAGGCCATATTGAAACCTGGAAGACTCAGTGAGTTTCCAACTTAATCACATCATACTTTGGGCTTTAAAAACAAATATAGTATTATTTCCACATCAGACTATAAGAGAAATATTCAGAATGAAAAGTAAAGAGTTGATGCTGTCCTTTTAGACTAAAGGACACGGGGGAAAGGACATTCCAGGGTAGGTTCGGAGAAGGAAAGAAAAAGGCGGGGGGGGGGGGGGGGGGAAGATTGTGGTTTTCAGATCATCATTCCATTGCACTTTAATAAGCTTTTAAGTTTGGTGGGTTTTGCAAGTTCAATAGTATAGTAATAGGGGCTCAAGATCTCTGGGCTGGCCGTTGCACAAGAGGACTGATTAAAGGTTAGACCTGTTTTATGTATCATTTTTTAATACACATTTCACCGTATTCACAGCAGAAGTCTCTTTGGGAAAATTAGCAATGAAACCATTTCTATATCTAAGCACCACCAGCCCCCATATATGTTGCGTTAGCCTATTGCATAATACTAGGTATGAGAAAGAAAATTTCATTAAAACATACTTTTTGTGCCTTTTTATTTTTCCCTACTCCACTCTGTAGACAGTCTTGGAAAATCTGCCATGGCCTTAACTTTATCTTTAAGACAGAAAGTGATTTCATGCTTTTGATAGATTATGTGGGTTTTTGTTGTTGTTGTTGTTGTTAATAAATAACTTCCCTCTAAGGAACAATCAATGACAGTCAGAAATTAGATAATTACAAGCAAATTATATTTTACTATCTTTATATAAAAATACAAACATGAACATGAAGATGTCTTTAAAATGCAGAAATATTAAGTTGTATCTTCCACGTATCAAGATTAAAAACATAGCTAGAAGGAATTTTTTTTTTTCAAAATCAATAAGCATTTTCATGTCTATTGGGCTGCAATCCTACCTAAAACCTCCGGCAAGTGGATTATTCCACATTTGGAACAATGTTCATATTATGTTGTCACACAAAACACGTAAATAGCTAGTCATATTATTGTGTCTATTTGCACAATACTTACACAATATTGTGTACAATGGGAGTCAGGTGGGGAGGAAAATATTCTCCCTTATATCGCAATGAAAATACAAATAAGGCTAGAACTAAGGTTGGCCTTTGAAACTGTTAAAATGCAAAGTCAAAGCCACATAATGTCTAACTCTTGTACAGGCTGAGCTTTTTGCATAGTGTAATATTTGAATGCTACTTTCTGGGTACTCTTACCTCAGAGTTGGCCTTAAAATCATTTTCCTCCACGGCTAAGTATTCTTGAGACCTGTGGAAAAGAAGACCCCACTTCCTGCAGAAAATAAATAAAGCTAAATCAGAAATATAAAAGAAATAAATATGACAATCCAACAGGGAAAGTAGAGAAACTGTCATAAAATACTTCATTTTCAAATGAAAAGTTAAGTAAATTGAAACCTCCTAGAAAAATCCATGCCACTTCTTGCACCAAACCCAAACTACTACCAGGACTTTGAGTTAGCTCAGTGTAGACATTCCGCCAGACATAATGTATTTGATAAAGCTTCTGGCTTTTTATCTTCAGACTGGTTTGCTATATTAATTCAAGAATCTCAGGAATATGAGAAACAATGGCAATAATTCAAAATTTTTCATTATCTGTTCTTGGATGTGTCTTCATTTGTCATAGCTGTTGGGCTATAATAAAGGAGCTGCTTCTGTCTTTTCATATAAATTTGGGTTTATTCTTTCTCAGTCCTGGTTTCGGTTCTGGACTATCCTGGACCCGGTGGGGGGCAGGGGCGGAGGATCTGGCCTCCTTCTTCCCCAGGTAGGTTCAGGTTGGTGTAATTATTAGCACCTACACCGAAACTGCCTTTGTCTCAGATCTGTCCAGCCTTAGAATTCTCTCTTCGCCTCAACTAGAATCGTGCCATTAGTGAAGGGATGAGGGAGAGCCAGACTTTTCCGAATTAAACTGCTCACAAGCTCATGAATATCTAAGGGCCAGGATTATTAAAACAAAATTTTAGGAATGAAAGCCTTTCCTCTAGAAGGAACAAATAGCCTGTAGTTAGTCAACAATAGAATTTCCTATAAATGTTTATTTTCACATGATGAGATGAGCACTGGTGTTATTCTATATATTGGCAAATTGAATTCAAATAGTATTTTTAAATTTTTTTTAAATATTAAAAAAATAAATGTTTATTTTCGGAATTGTGCATCCGGATGGGATGTTCTCTCCTACCCTCTTCATCGGCAGCGGTTATCCATCTTTTTCCTAAAGGCAGGAGGGATATACCAATAAGGTTAAAAAAAAAAAAAGTCACAACCCTAGGATGGTGCTAAGGCTCTGTTAGCATAATAATATCCCAGAGTTTGAACAGAAGAGCTGGCCAAAATTTGCAAGAGAAAGGACTGTTTGTCTTGTAGATGTTTCACTCAAAGGGACAGAAAGAGGCACCACTCCCCCACTCCCCTATCCATGAAGGGAAAACCACAATGGAATTATCAATGGTGAGTGTGAGCCCTGAAATAAAAGCCCCACAGTAAGAAGACTAAACGGGTTTGGGGAGTACCAGAGGCAAATCAGGGAGGAGACCCCCCAACATGCATGGCAGGTAGTACGTGAGTGCACTGCTAACTTGCTGGACAAAATCCCCTCAAGCTTTTGCATTGGTTGGTTCCTTTTCCTGGTACCATGGTCTCCCTGACACTCAAATATCCATCTCACCTTCATATACTCATATGGAGAACCCTCACCTCCTTCAAGTCTTTGCTAAAATGTCACCAATTCAGCGAGGCCTACCACACTCGTGCTACTTAAAATTTGAGGACTGCCCTCTACTCATCCACTCTAGATCCCTCTTTCTTTCTTCTACTTATCACCTCCAAACTATATACTGTATTACACGAGATCATTTACTTTTTTATTAAGTTACCATCTATGGCCTGTCTTCCCTCACCCACGGGAGGGTAATAGGTTTGGATCTGTTTTGTTCACTCATGCTCCTTGATTCTCTTAAGCATCTAGAACACAGCCTGTATATAGTCACTTCCTTTCTGCCCTTGGACTGGACAGCACAGGCCACTCCCTATATTACCCTTCACAGTGAATTACATTTGTGTCACGTCACCATGACAATAGTGTGGACAGCTCAGACCACTATCTCCAAATTATTTTTTTTTCATTTGTCAAGAATTTTTTTTAATAATAAATTTATTTTTTATTGGTGTTCAATTGCCAACATACAGAATAACACCCAGTGCTCATCCTGTCAAGTGCCCCCCTCAGTGTCCGCCACCCAGTCACCCCCACCCCTCTGCCCTCCTCCCCTTCCACCACTCCTAGTTCGTTTCCCAGAGTTAGGAGTCTTCATGTTCTGTCTCCCTTTCTGATATTTCCTACCCATTTCTTCTCCCTTCCCCTCTATTCCCTTTCACTATTATTTATATTCCTCAAATGAATGAGACCATATAATGTTTGTGCTTCTCCAATTGACTTATTTCACTCCAAATTCTTTAGCCCAGATTTTTTCATCAGAGTTTGCCACCAATCCCCACATTGCCACCAGTAACTGAGGTTTGCTTGTCGAATCTGGAGCAGTTATTGCTAATAAGTAATCACTGATAAACTACGCTCGGGCAAGAGGCAAATTTGATGGAAAAAAACTAAAGAGTGAAAGAAAAATAAAAGTTCATCTCGCAATAACTATGACCACCACACCATCAAAAAAGTAACAGTGAGGAACAAAAGGGGGCAGAGAAAACAAGCAGAAGATGGAGAGAAGAGATGTTCATATATTAATTCATTACACTGGGGAAAGGACTTCTTCATGGTCACCACCAGTTTGCACACCATCGTTGTAAGCTGTCAAACCTTGAAGTTTTGAATTCCAAAGAAAAATGTAATAGAAAAAAATAAATAAACGAAACACATTGTAAGATAGGGTAAAATTTGAGGCCCCAAATCAGCATCAGAATGGTCATTTCAGGCCTTAACAATTTTAGAAATTTTTTTCATTTTTGCCTGAAGAGACCAGAGAAAGCTTTTTAATTAGGTATCTAGAAGAAGACTTAATTATAGGAATTCCTCTATCATTAATTCTCTCTCCTAAATTGCTTGCTCTTGAGACCCTGTGTTTTTGACATTTGAATTTCAATACAACTTCTGGTATTTTGTTTGGCACAGATGCATTTTGTTGGGTTTATCATCAGGAATCAGAAAGTTCAGGCAGATTTTAGCAACTCTTGAGTTCTGACAAGAGACCTTGAAATTCATAAAGAAACAGCACTTCCAATTTTCTGTTGCACATCATGAAAGTTTTGAAGAGCAGAGAACCAAAAGCTCCTACTTATGAACAGAGCCCCTGACTCTGGATAAACCATTTGAACCGTTCTGGTTTCCATAATTCCATTTTTTCTATATATAACTGCGGAATTGTCTCCCTCTTCACCAGGCACAGGTGAAGGAGAGGGATGAGGATGCTTCTTCCTTGGGGAACCAGAGCAAAAGATGATGAGCCAGAGCCAACATAAACTAAGGCAAAGGGCGCAATGTCACTTGTTCAGTCAGCACCTGTTTGATGATTAGCAGATATCACTTTGGTAATTGTTAAGATTGTAGACACAAGGCTAGAGAGAGGTTACAAAAAATATCAGAATGCTTTGAAAAATATTCAAGGGATGAATGAATGGGTCTGTAAGAGATACACATGCATGTATAGAAAATCAAATAACAAAATAAGGAACTCTTTGGGTGAATGTCAAACCTGATGCACTTTACATTTTGGATTTTTTAAATCTTCCTTCTGAACTAAAGGGACAGGGAAAGTGACTTGGAGAGAATGAGACTTATTTATAAGGAGCAATATACATTTACTATAGCAATTTTTTTAGTAACAAAATATAATGGAAACCACAAAAAGGAGACCAGTTAATCAAATTGTGGTACTTCATGTAATAGGATACTATACATCTCTAAAAGAATTTTTAACAGAATGAAAATGGCTTTTCTTTAAAAAAAAAATATTTTATTTATTTATTCATGAGAGATACAGAGAGAGAGGCAGAGACATAGGCAGAGGGAGAAGCAGGCTCCCTTCAGGGGAGCCCGATATGGGACCTGATCCCAGGACCTTGGGATCATGACCAGAGCTGAACGCAGATGCTCAACCACTGAACCACCCAGGTGCTCCTTAAAGGACATTTTTTAAAGGGCTGAAAACAGTCCCTTGTGGAGATTGGTGGTCTAGGGAAGAAAAAGAGAAAACTGAGAAGGGGACCAGCCAGTCATAAAGCCCGAGCTGAAGGGATGTGTGCTGGGCTGGGCTGCAGCTCTGATTGGCCTGGGAGCCAATGGCTGGAGCAATCGTCATCAATTCATGGACACAGGAAAGGCTGCATGGAGCATGATCCCAGGGGCAAAACAATAAGCTTGTGCTAAAGCTCACCCATCCTTAGCCCTCTTATGGTTCAAGGTTGAGATCAAGAGACAAGGATGGCTACTAGGGTTTTGTCATTCTTTCAGAATGAGAGGCTGTGTTCTCCAGATTTGCTCAGACACACACACAGGCAGCATTTGTAGACCAGCAGCTCATTGGCCTTCCATCTCACGAAATCTAGAGGAAGTGAATGACCTTATTGAATTCTATTTTTTCCCTTGTTTGTTGCTTTATTACATGGAGTTTGGATCAAAGCCTACATTTAATATAAATAGAAGTTGATCTGCTAACATATTATGAAAAAGATCATTAAATCCCAGAAAAGTAGCCATTCCTAAAACTCGAAATTTTCCAGTTTTTTGATAGACTGCCAGGAACACTTTGTTTGGATTAGAATTAAGTGTCTGCCAAACTGCAAGCTGTAAAACTCGATCTCCAAAGATTTTTTTTTAAGACATTTAACGTGAGATTTTAAGCAGTTCATCTCAAATACTCACTCTAGCAAAAACGTGTATTTTCTACATTAAAAAATAAAATACAGTGAATTTATAAGCCATTTACTTCCCACAAAGTTGGAGAGGAGAAGGAAAGAGATACAGGCCTGATGTAAGTTTTTTATTTTTTAAAAAAAATTTTATTTAAGAGAATGAGCATGAGCAGAGTTGGAGGGGCAGAGAGAGAGGAAGAAGCAGACTCCCCACTGAGCAAGGAGCCTGATGTGGGGCTGGATCCCAGGACCCCGGGATCATGCCTTGAGTCTAAGACGGTCACTCAACCTACTAAGCCACCCAGGTGCCCCCTAACCTTATTTTCTTGACACACTCCACACATTCACAGTATTCTAGAATAAAGCCTCTAGTATGGAGGAATAAAATTAGAGGAACCAGAGTTTTTAACCAGGCTCTAGCCTAGAGGAGGACAAGGAGCCCAACACACCTCAACCACCTTTTAAGTCAGCATGAAGCAGGGTGGATCATGGCAGCCCTCCCCAGGAAGGGATCTAGGAGACAAGCAGGGACCAGGTCCTTAACATCTTGACTTTCATTTATCAAGAGCTGGCCATGTGCCAGGCCTCAGCTAAGTAGCTAAGCACTTTCTCAGACATTAGCTAACTCTCAAGAGCCACGCAGGACACCATCCCCTATTGACAGGATAGGAAACCAGAACAGAGGGAGTAAGAACTTATCTTTCCTCAATCAACCAGTGTAAAAGATAGATTCCCCCCCACCCACCCACCCCCAGTCACTCTTGGGTCCATTACCCTGTTTTCTTATTTCCTTTGTGACATAGATCTCTATCTGGAAATAATTTAGTTTATTTTTTTTGCTTCTGGGTTCACAGATGATGCTTCAGAAATATATCAAGTGGATGAATGAACTTGTCCGGGGCCTCGTAGCTGCTGGTGCCAGGGCTAGAATGCGAACTCTGTTCTATCCACTGCTTGGCTAACTTACTCAAGAGATGGTTATGATGAGGTCTGGGATAGGATTCAAAATAACGTAAGGCACGGGACTTGCATGGAAGTGAAACAAAATTGACCATGTGTTGGTAATTCTGGAAGCTGGGTGATGGATTGGCGCAGGTTTCCTGCAGCGTTCCCTCTGCTTTTGCATATGCTGGAAGTTTTCCGTGGCAAAAAGTTTAATTCAAAAACCAAAGGGAACTTCAACACTCACATTTTACTTCTGTTCTTTCTTCTCCTGTTGCAATCTCTGCTACTGCCAGTTTAAATCTCCTTCTCCTTCTCATGCCATACTACCTCAATAATTTCTATTTCCCTTACTGCCTTTCTTCCCCATTTCTTTGACTTACGTACTATGGACAAAAATTCTTATTTTTCCCTGAACACTGCTCTATATAAAATATTGCCGTATTCTCGATATTCTCATTAACAAAAAAGCAGGAATTACACTCCGCAACTGTACATGTGCACGTTAGGGAGTTTATAGACGACCTTAATATATTTAATGGTTATAAGTAAAATTTAAAATCCACTTATGCAAAAAAAAATTGCAACACAAGACACATCTAACTCATTGTTATTTAAACTATTAAACATAACTTACATCATTATTCACCAAGTGTTCTCCTGAGGTAAGCAAGCCGTAACACCTACTCAAGGCAAATTATAGGAAATAAGACTGGCTTTCACACCAAATAAAAGAGAAATTTATTGGTTTTGCTTTCACTCTTCTGATTCCCATCTTTTTCTATCAGGGGGACAGTGGTAAACACTATCGGTTTCTCAACCATTTTCTGGATGCCTCCTTGTCACCTGAACGCAGGTGTTGGAGCAACAACATGCCAGCCCCAGGTAGGATGTTCACTCTGTCACCTTGTCTGGCACCTTAGGACAGCCTCATAAAACCATCTGGCCAGTTAGATACACTTAAAAGTCCACTTGAGGCATGCCTGGCTGGCTTATTGGTTGAGCATCTGGCTCTTGATCTCAACACGGGTTTTGATCTCACAGTCAAGAGTTGGAGCCCCTTGTTGGGCTCTGTGCTGGGCACAGACCCTACTTTAAAAAAAAAAGTCAACTTGTGCTCCAGGAAAATTTTAGTATTCATTTATGAAAGGGAAAAGAAGAAATTGTCTAGTCTCTGCTCTCCCCTACCATACACACACACACACACACACACACACACACACACACACTTCTTGGAATCTTAAATGTTAATGCAATGACTGGAGCTACAGCAACCACCTTGCAACCATGAGGGTGGAATCCAACACATGTAGAGTGATAGAAAGGAAAGAGGTAAGAAATCTGAGCATCTAATGGCATCACAGAGCACCTGAGTCAGTGCCAAGAACCATCTACCTTTGGACATGTATTTGTATTTTTCAAGTTGGATCTTTCAGTAGCTATAGCCAAAAAGATTTCATTTCTTTGCTGAAAATCTTCAAATGCAAATTAATATTGATAAATTTCATGGAGAAAATAGGATTTGAATATGAGGATGATGCTAAAGTAGGTGGGCCTTACAGACATACAAGATCATGGTTTTACTCAGATCATAGGGTTTATTCAGTGACTTCAGATAACACCTCAGCCTTGAGGTTCTCTGAGTGTTTGAAACTACACAAGCCCCCATTCCCTCCAAAGACTGTTTCATGCAGCATCCAGTTTAGGAAACTAACTGAAACGGTAGATGCCTTGAGGAAGTATATACTTGACCATAAACAAAATTACATATTGTGAAAAACAATGCACAATGCTTCCATCTCTCCTCCATATCTCATCATATCCTTTTTCAGTTTCATGACTATCAAAAATATTCCAGGTTGATGACCTCGTCCTCTGTCTTGGTCCATCTGTTAACCTTCATTCCCACTCACTAGCATTCTATCTCCAATTTCTAATTCTTTTCCTCAAAACATAATTGCTGGACTTGATGCCCACCCTCTATCAGTTATGAGACCCTTTCATTGCTCAGCCAACACTGATTGAGCACCTACTGTGTGCCATGCGCAGTGTGAAGTGCAAGAGGTGGACTGGTAAAGTGAACCCGGCTTGTGAATCCAGTGCTCTAGAAAGCCTCAGATTCTCTCTTAAATGTCATCTCAACGTAACTGTTCATGCATTGCCTCTTATTTTTATGTGATCAGAACTCATGTATATGGGGGAATCCCTGGGTGGCTCAGTGGTTTGGCGCCTGCTTTGGCCCAGGGCGTGATCCTGGAGTCCTGGGATCAAGTCCCATGTCGGGCTCCCTGCATGGAGCCTACTTCTCCCTCTGCTTGTATCTCTGCCTCTCTCTCACTGTGTGTCTTTCATGAATAAATAAATAAATAAATAAAATCTTAAAAGAAAAAAAGAACTCATGTATATGAAGAAAGCACAGTTTTTAAAATGTTTCAAAGTTTGATATTCCAGGCTGGCTATTGCAAGTGAATAATTTGCCAGTGACCTTTAGATGCTATAATAGGGTGACAAACCTACTTGGACAAGAATAAAAATAATTCTGTATGTTTTAATATGTCTGGAAAAGAAAAAAGTGTGTTTGAGCATTGGGGTTTCCTTCCAGGGGTATCAGTAACATAGAAAAACTATCGATACACACACACACACACACAAATATGTGTTTAAAAATATACAAAATGTTAAACTCAAAGCCGCCTTGGAGATTATAGCCCAAACTCATCTTTTGATACATTGAAAAACTGGATTCCAAAGAGGTTCCGTGACTTGGTTAAAATTACAAAGCTAGTAGATGCTTAAGATCCATCCAATTATTTCCTTCAGAGCAGAGGTTCACTACAACAGAAGTTAATTAAATTAGATAGTAGAATGAGAGTCATCAAACCGTGGCTGACTCTGGTCCTCTCTTGAAAAGAGACAATTATAGAGCAAGGAAATAGAAGCCACTGTGCTGTTAAGGGTAGAGGGGCAGGTACAGTAGTTGGTTCGAACCATGAGCAGAGTGGGGATGAGCAGGGCTGCTACAAGTTACTGGCTCCAGGGTTACAGCATTTAAGGAAGTAGCTGGAATACGTTTCCTGATAATGGAAAGTGCCTGGTTTTGAAAGCCTGCTTAGGAGGAGGAAGATGGAATTCTGCTGCAAATATGGCTGAATGGTCTTCAAATCGAGGAAGCAAGTCCAGCTGATTTGTAACTTTATCCTAAGACGTTTGATGGGAAAAGTGAATTACAAGAGTGGAGACTAAAGAGAAGTTCTCAGTGTGTCCCCAGGTCCCATTTCTTGAATCGTTCTCCACATGACTGGCACTTCTTTGAGAAGTAGGCATGGTGTCCATGAGGAGCCACCCATGGAAGTTCTCAAGACAGCATTCGTGCATCGTTAGGGAATCTGTAGGTGTACTGTATTCCGATGTGTATTTTCAGGAGACAGAGCTCAACAATTCATCAGATTCTCCAAGAAGTCTTAGACTTAAAATAGGCTCAGGAGTCTATGAATAAATTGTGCCTCTAAGTTTAGAAACATGGTCGGTGCATAAACGAGGTTAGTGCATATGTGCACTTCTCCCAGCCTCACGCCTTCAAGAGGACCAATGCTTTATGCCAAGCAAGTAGAAAAAATATGCAAATTTTACTGATTTTATTATCTTTTCCTAAGGGTAGGGCAAAATGATGAAAAAAATTAAGTTGTCAACAGGTTGCAATTTTGTACTTACTTGTAAGAAAGCAAAAGTGTAGACAAAATATAGTGTAGACAGTCTAGATAAAACCACTATTTTATCTAGTACCAGCAACCTCCTCGAAGTACTATTTCTCGGCCTGGCCACAGTTGCCTAGGGTAATGTGAGAAAGCATGTGAAACCATGATTAATGGTTCTTACTTATCTTCTATTAAAATGCCTAGCGGCCTTTGAGTATAGGTGCCTGAACATTTTAAATTTATTAATTTATTTTTATTAGAATCAGTGTATCCTGACACTAAATTGCTTTAGCACTTTGCAGAAATTCTATAAAACTAATTTAGGAAGTAAGTTTTCTGGCTCTGCATGGCCTGGACATTTCTCTCTAAAAGATTCAACTTTTTTTTTTTTTGTTTAATTCACAGCTTTTGTTTTGTTTTTTGCCTTTCCCAAACTGCCAATTTTCTTCTACCTCCCTCATTTAAATATTGTGCTTTTTAACCGTGCCAGGGGGTTGCTTAGCATTATGCTGTCAGCGGCTCACAGGAAAAGAGTATATTTGATTTTAAACAGCATGAAAATGCATCTTTCATACTTCTACTTAGTTTGTGAGAAGGCGAATACATAAATACAAAGAATGACAAATAAAATGGATTAACAACATTTATCGTGTACCTACAAAGTGCCGGGAACCATGGATAATAATAATAATAATAATAATAACAGTGAGAAAATCGAGCGTTTATGAGTGGGTGCTCTGTTCCAGCCTTTGCAAAGGCCACTCTCTATTAGCTGTGTGTTGATCCCCACCACAACCCTAAGAGGGAGACAGCATTTTTTTAAAGATTTTATTTATTATTCATGATAAATACAGAGAGAAAGGCAGAGACACAAGCGGAGGGAAAAGCAAGCTCCTTGTGGAGAGCCTGATGCAGCAGGACTCGATCCCAGGACCCCGGGATCACTACCTGAGCCAAAGACAAACACTCAACCACTGAGCCACCCAACCCAGGTGCCCCTGGAGATAGTATTTTAAAGTCTCATTTTACAGGGAGGGTGAGGGATGGAGGCAGAAAAGGTTAAATTCATTGCTCTGTCTTTCAGCTAATAACTGGTGGAGCTGAGTCTTGAGCTCAGGCCACTGGAGCAAGATCCTGAATGTCTGAACACCTGACCTTCACTCTGTTATTCTAAGGATAGTACAGAAAACAGACCAATGAGGCTAACAACAACAAAAACAAAAACAACAACAGATTCTTCATTTTTTGTTTTCTAGAGAGTAGCCCAGTATTCTGAAGAGAATTTTCAGGCACATTCCCACTTCATGTCTCATCTTTTAAAAAATAATGTGTCATGAAGAAAAGGAAATGATGAGTTTTAAAACTTTATTTCTATTACATTAAATAAGGCTTTGGAATAATAGCTGGAATCTTATCCGGATAATCACTCACAGAAATCCAGGCCTGAGGTGTCCGCACTCTGACTCGCTCTTTCTTAACTAGTGTGAGGCAAGAACTCTAGGTCATGCACCTTCTGCTAAATCACTATCCAGGCCAGAAAGGCATTGTGACTCTGACAGTCCATGTGGGAGATCTTTATGAAGCACAAGCCTGAGAAGGAAAACCTGTTTTCCCTTCTCATGCCCAGTCACCTTGTTTCTCACACGAGATGTGGATGGTGGTGGCTGGGAAGGCCGTAGTGGCAGACACTGGCATCCCTCCCCAGCCTGTGCACAACGGCGACAGTAGCACTGATGCATCTCCCCACTTCTCTCCAGCTGCCATGTGGAAGAGTCTTGCCCAGGGAACGGGCTTTCCAGGTTTCCAGACCAAAAGGAGAGTAAACACCATCCATTTCAAAAGGAAGCTTGTTCTAACAAGGTTTTGGGACCATGTTCACCAAACAATGATGTTTCAAGAACCCCAAAAAAATTTTTTTGCATCAATTGCCATTTTTCTTGGATTTTCCAAATGTGTCCTCTGAGGTTCATCCACCACACATGCTGGCAGAAACCATCCACGTGTCCAGCAGGAAGAGGTGAAAACTGAGGCAGAAAAGGAGGCTTTGGGTTCACAGACACCTGCCTTTCTGCCAGAAATTCACATTCTGGAGAACTCTTTCCAGAGTTCTTAAGAAGAAGCCTTAAAGCTGTGTCTTTGGGGGGTCTTCCACTTAACATCAAATATCCCCAAAGCATAATGAGCCCTAGAATACAGTCATAACGATGGTTTATCCAAGAGTCTGAATACTAGAAGCACCCTCAAAATTGTTTGTAAAGGGTTTTTGTTAATGATGATTGGATTTCTTAATCACGACATCGTAATAATAAAACATTTGCTATAAATGTGAGGCAATGCCTGAAATCACCTGCCTGGCTGCAAATGATGGCTGGTGGTGCCATTACAGACTGACCCAACCCAACAGATGCAGCAGAGTGGATCATAACAGATATGTCACGAGTGAACCCATAGTGGGTTTATCTAGTGAAACCCTCATACATTTCATGAAACAGAGACTATCATTTCTGAGGAGATTATATTCAAGAAGAACTGGCTAAAGAGACATCAGAAAACCGTAGAGTAGCAAGAGTGAAAAGGTAACACTGATGGACATTTTCTCAAAAGCTTCTGTGTTGGAACACCTGGGTGGCTCAGCAGTTCAGTGTCTGCCTTTGGTTCAGGGCATGATCCCAGTTTAGGGATCAAGTCCCACATCAGGCTCCCTGTGAGGAGCCTGCTTCTCCCTCTGCCTATGTCTCTGCCTCTCTCTCTCTGTGTCTTTCATGAATAAATAAATGAAATCTTTTTAATAAATAAATAAATAATCTTTAAAATGTGTCATTTTTATATAACACCTGGGATCCTTTGAAAACTCAAACCTTGTTATGGTAAAGAAGAGGGAAAATAGAAAGGAAAAGGGAAGGGAAAAGAAGAGAAAGGGAAGGAAAGGGAGGGGCAGGGAAAGAAGAGGAGGGGTGGGGAGGGGAGAAGAAGAGGGGAGAAAGAAGAGAAGAGGAGAGGAGAGGAGAGGAGAGGAGAGGAGAAGAAGAGAAGAGAAGAGAAGAGAGAGAAGAAGAGAAGAGAAGAGAAGAGAAGAGAAGAGAAGAGAAGAGAAGAGAAGAGAAGAGAAGAGAAGAGAAAGAAGAGAAGAGAAGAGAAGAGAAGAGAAGAGAAGAGAAGAGAAGAGAAGAGAAGAGAAGAGAAGGGAGGAGAAGAAGAGAAGAGTGTGGGGAGGTGGGAAGGCATAGGCGTACATAATTGAAAAAGTCCACTTAATTCGAATGATACTGTCAGGAACATGACTCCACTACTCTTAGCTTCTTTATTTTTTGGCTCTTTCCTCAGGCAGGCTTCCTCCCTAAAGTGAGGAAAAGACAGCTTCTGGCTAGCCTCCTACCAGCTTAACAAAAACATAGGAAAGAACTCCTCTCTCCCAGTGATGCAAGAAAATAGGAGCTGGAGCCCATTGGGCTAATTTGGGGCCATGCACCCAACTCAAAGCCTATCACTGGGGCCACAGTGAACTTTGTTCTCCTTGACTGTGTCTGGGTACCTGAAAAGCCAATTGATGGGGACAAACTCGCTTCCACCTTGTATCAGTCTGCAGGGATGGCCATAACAAAGTACCGCAGACTGAGTGGCTTATACAACAGAAATTTATTTCTCACAGTTCTGGAGGCTGAAAAGTCAAGGTGGAGGTACGGGCAGGGTTGGTTTCTTTTGAACCTCACTCCTAGGCTTGAAGATTGCCATCTTCTTCCAGTGTCTTTATATGGTCTTCCCTCTGTGTATGTTTATGTCTTAATGTCCTCCCCCTATAAGGATACCAGTCATATAAGGGCCCACTCATATGACTTCATTGTATCTTAATCATCACTTCAAAGGCTCTATCTTCCAAATATAGTCACATTCTGGAGCACTAAGAATTAGAATTTCAACATATGGATTTGGGAAGGGCAGATGACACACTTCAATCTTATTTTTAAAAAAATTAGGAGGTCGTTAGAAGGGGAAATCATGCTGAGCAGACAAAACAAGTTCTGCTAAATCCCAACTTCTACAGTGTCCCAGCAAATCCTGCCGTGAGTTTGCTGGGACCTCCTTTGAGACAGCAGCATTTCCAGTCCTCTGAGAACACCCCCACTTGAAACATTCTCACCTTTAGTCAATAGTACGAAGAAGGAATTTTAATACTTTCAAGCCTTATTCCCTTGGTGTGTTCCATTAAACATTAGTTCCTTTGGGATTTAAATAGATGTTATTGAAAAGAAAGATTATGTGGTAAAAGAAATATTTTTGTTTTGTTTTGTTTGGAAACACTCAACACAAATCAGACAAGTTTCTAAACCACAGGACGTTCCAGGACATTTTAATATGTTAATAATGACTCTGTAGTCTGAAACATTTACCATTCCTCCAAATACACATTACTGAATGCTTCCTTATAAAACTGTCATCCACATGATAGGATGTGAAACTAAATCTAAATTTTGATTTGGGGGGTGGGGGTTGCGAAGCAGGGCAAGAGAGTGTCTGGACCTTGGTACTGTTCAGAACCGGCTTTTGCCAATTCTGGAAAGATTTGGCCTAGTCCAGCATACCAGCCCACTCATCTTCATTTGGCAGGCGGTGGGAAGTTCCAAGCTGAAAGAAGGCCAACGCAGGCCAGCTACAGTGAAGATGAGCAAACATAATCAGGAGAGAAGGAAAAAGGAAGAGAAGCTGTAGTCCAAATCAAGAGATGCGGTGAAATCTAGTACGAGCTGGGATGGCTTGGCCTATGAGGGCTCTTTCTAACTGATCACATGCTGGGGCAGTGGGTCAGGGAACTACAGGGAGATTTCCTTTTTTGTTTTTGTTTTTTTTTTAAGATTTTTATTTATTTATGTGACAGAGAGAGAGCATAGCAGAGGGAGCAGCAGAGGGAGAGTCAGATTCCCCACTGATCACTGATCAGGGAGCCTGATGCAGGGCTCAACCCAGGACCCTGAGATCATGACCTGAGCTGAAGGCCGACGCTTAACTAACTGACTGACCCACCCAGATGACCCTTCAGTGGGATTTCCTTAACATGAGTTGAGTGTCAGGATCGTGAACCACAGAGACCCATCTGGGCTGATAGGATGGATATTAGTCCAGAGAGAAATAACCTACTGGTCTCGACAAGAGATCCAAACTCCAATTCCAGTACTGGAGTTGGAGCTGGAAGCCAAGGATGTAGGTAGAAAGCCATAAAACTATCCGACTAAACTCAGTCGAAGTCTCACTTGGGGTGACAAGGGACTGATATTCACATTGCTTTTAAGATTCCATACACAAGTCCAGATCCGCCAGGTGGAGGGCTGCAGATCTTAGACAAATGTCCTAGCAGAGAACAAACCACCAACGTGCTACCAGACTGGTTGCTCCTCCTTACCTTCTCAGCTTTCACCGCTACAACTTACCCTCGCCCTTCGAGCTCCAACCAGAAGACCTGTTCTTATCCCACACCGCACTACTGCAAGCCTTCTGCACCTTCTTTAACTGTTCTCCTGTGCACATTTGCCCTGGGGAACTCCAGCTCATCATTTCAGGCCCTGGCCAGGCAAGACCTCCCTGGGAAAGACACCACTGCCCTCCATCCACTCCCTCCCCACTCCCAGGCTGGGTCAGGTGCATTTCCTTCATACTTCCATGGAAACATAATCTAATGGCCCAGCACTGGATCCTCCCGTTCCAAAAAATACTGTGCATGTCTACCTTCTACTGGGATGCAGGAAAAGTGCAATAAATGTCTGTGGAACTCCGCTGACCTATGGCAGCAAGGCACACACAGAGTTAATTAGCTACCACGTAGAGCCAGGGTTGGGCCCAGCATATTACATTTGCTTTCTACTTGTAAATGTTGAAAGGATAGCCTCTCACATATAATTCTCCTGCCATTTGACCTCTGAAATAAAATCGAGCACCGAGTGTCAAGGGAACCAGGGCATCTTTCTGACACGTGGTAATTACCCTTAAAAGTATACCTCCCAACGAATCCCCTAAAAAACACCACAGCTCAGATTCTGGCAGTGTTCATAAATCACCAGCTCTGGCCCCTCCGAAGTTTAGGAAGTTAGCAAGGACTCTTGACAGAATTACTGCTTTTATTAATGCCGTGGGCTTGGATTATTTATTTAAGATTACTAGGATCCGAAAACACGCGCTCCAATCAAGCCTTCACCTAAATCACAAGGAGTGGTACAGGGTCCCCTCTAGAGAGCCGCTTCTTGCTATTTTGTGCTGTTGGGAAGAAGCTCTCCAAGGGATATAAGGAGCCGGTTAAACTCCAGGAAGCAAGATGATTAAAAGTATCTTTCCCATTCCAAGCGCTATAAATGTTAAACACATGTTTTGCAGTTCAATTGTTTTAAAATATTTTCCAACATGACCTTTATAAATATTTGTATGTCCCTCCCACTCCAAGTAGTAAATGACTTCTCAGTGGAGGCCCCTGGGAGACCTAATGAGGAAATGCTCCCAGCACATGAGCTATGCCCCGAGAGGAAGGCAGACCCTGTGAGGAAGCGTGTTACCTCTTCCAGGTCACAAGGCTTCCAATTAGACTCTAATTACTGGGACACCAAATTATTCAACGTGACCTGAAAAGAAAATAAAGCTTCCCAAAGTTGGAGAGGCACACAGAACCTCAGTCAGGAAAGGCTTTGGAAATCGAGTTTGAAACCCTCCTTGTACAGAGAAAGGGAGGGCGCCAGAGAGCCCAAGAGAACATCCAGGCCATAGGACGGGCCTCCATGTCCCATCACTGCAGGGGCCATGAGCGTATCTTTCAGGGCATAGGTTGGGCTGGTTTTCCATTTGACTCCCTCTTCCTGTCACCTGACTGTGTTCTCTTCCTCTTTCAGACTGAAGGGGGATGTTCTGCAGCACCCAATTCCCTTCTCTTTCCCACCACCCCTCTGCCCAACAAATCAAACTACCGGCACTCTTCAAATCCAGGACACACTCTCAATCTGTGCCTTTTTTTTTTTTTTTTTAAGATTTTCTTTATTTATTTGAGAGAGAGAGCACAGAGGGAGAGGGTGAAGCAAACTCTTCGCTGAGCAGAGAACCCAATGAGGGGCTCAATCCCAGGACCCTGAGATCATGACCTGGGCCAAAGGCAGACGCCCAACCGATTGAGCCACCCAGGTGCCCCAATCTGTGCCTTTCAACGCCCTTTGCCTGCAAGTCCTCTGCCTGCAATGGTTTTCCTTCCCTGGGAAGCCTGACAAACTTCTGCTCAGACATTTAAGACTTGGCTGTGCCTGGCTTTCTCTGGCAGCTCTGATCTGTCTTGTGTTTTCTCTCCTATGTTACCCATCTACGTCGTAGCACACCACTAATGGCACTGACTTCGAATTATTAGTTTTCTTATCTGCCTCCTTGCCTAACAGTGACCCCTACATAATATCAATCCCCCCCCCCTCCAGTTACTTGATGATCTCCTCCACTGCCCCAGTTTCTGCTTCACTGTACTCTGATAAACCCAAATTCATATTTCCCAGCCCACTCCTACTGCATATTCCAACCCTCTGTTGAATGTTCCATCAGCATCTCAACATCTATGTGTCCAAAACAGAAGCCAGAGTTTCCCTTGCCCATTCATCCACCACCCCAAAATCTACTCCCAGTCCTCACCTGCCCATCTCTGTTCAAGCCATTATGATCCCATCACTGACTCAGATTAAAAACCCAAGGTTTGCACTGACGATTTCCAACCTTCTTCTGAGGACTTGCCAACCCCTTTTCATTCCATCCTGACCATATCTCTAGCAGCATCCCCCCCAACTCCCTTACTGGGGCCACAGCCTGAATCCAAGCCCTCAATCCTCCATACCACCCAACACACAGCTGCCAGAGTGACTCTCTCCAAAGGCAACTTGGTCAAACCATTCTTTTGCTCACACACTTTCAGTGACTTTGTCCACAGTTCAAATGCTTTAGTATTTCATTCAAGATCTTCTCCAATTCAATTTCAACTGCATTTCCGTTCTTACCTCCCAACTATTCCAATTGCTCATTTTAACTCCAACCACAATTTTTCCTACTACGTTGCCTTCTGTGAAAATACTGAGACAGTAAAAATTAAAAACAGATCAGTAAAATAGTATCCAGTAAGAGTTTATTGTGCATATAAGAACAGTTCACCAACTGGGAGCTTTCAAATTCAAAAAACTGATGGGACGCTCAGAGGAATGACATGGCAGGACGGCTTATAAAGTGAAAATGAGGAAGTTGTTTACACTTTCCAGTGATGAGTTATTACAATGAGTTTGCAGACGGCAGTGGACTGGGTAAAAGTGATTATCACAAAGCATTTTAGGAAGATGACTTAAGTTTCTTTTATGATTTACGGGAAAGCATCTAAATTTAGTTTTGCTTACATGGCTTACATGGTTTTGGCTGCTTGAGGAATTCTCAAAATTGGTCTCCATTTTGTATCTTACTTTTTAACACTTATCATTTAACTATCAGCTAAAATTCAGCTTAGTATATTGTATCTTCCAGGAAGTCAATGTTCCCAAATCCTATAAATCACCTTGTTTATAACAACTGCATTTTACGATGATCCCATTTCCTCCTGTATTTGGGGGGACGGTGGGAACAACACAATCAGAACAGAAATTCTCCCTTCCCCACAATGTCCACCATAGTATTTAGCACACAGTTGGTACTTAATACATGTGCATTGAATTGAATTTGATTTCTTAGAAAACAGCAGTGTACATAACTACCCAATTCTTGGATTCTAAGACTCACAATTTTTTCACATCTGTCATTTCTGAAATCAGAATGCATCTTGCAATCAATGATATCTCAATAAATAATTAATGATCTTTTTCTTAGCAACACATAAAATAGCAATACCTCTTATGAGTGTTCATGTGTTAATATCCAAGGAAACAGAGTATTTTAAAGCAGCCTGATGTTAGGCACACTTAGAAAAATTGCCCCTCAGAGGAAGTAACTGCCAAATGTTGTATGGAAAACACAATCCTTGCAACACAAAAAGGATTGGCCCATTACTTAGTCATCAGCCAAAGAAAATCTATCCTTCACTCCCAAGTAACTCTTAGTCTTCTATACAGTTTTCTTCATGATCTAACTGAAAGCAAATCTCAGTAGATATAAGATGCTTGAGGGACAAAACCATATCCAGTGCTTCTGACGTGATCAGTGCAACACTTTGTGCATAGTAGATATTCAATTAATATTTATTTATTAATTCATCTTTAATGCAAATCTGTTAAAATAATTAGACAACTAGAGGATATAGAGCTGGCCCAAAACACAATCAGACGTCAGCTTGAGGCATCACACAAAGAAATTATAATACTTGTCACTGCAAACCCTATCTTCATCATCCATATAGCCAGTGTTAGTTATGATCTCTTATCAATATCACAAGAAGCATTATGCTTGCTAACACATGTTGAGCATTTACTCTAGCTGGGCAATGTTATACCAAGCACTTGACCTGAAATATTTAACTCAATCTTAAAAATAGGGTTATAAGAAAGAGTTTGACTCCATTTTTTGATATTTGATGGCTGATGACCCCGTATGCCTGCATTTGATCAAGTTGATAAAAGAGCCTGGATTTCCCTCCTGTGGCACTTAGGGCAGATGCAAACCACATAAGCGGCTGTCCACATGCAGGAGTTCCATCTGCATCCACAATAAAAACCTCAAACTACTCTCCCTGTTCACTCAAGTCATTTTCAAACCTGCCTGGGAAGCCTGCCCTCCTCCTCTCTTCAAAAAGCCTCATCACGTAAGTAGCAGACCTTCTTGCTGTGTGCATTAAATTCCAAACCAGATTTGGGGTGGGGATCCATCCTGATTCTAAAGAGTGCTCAAACAATACTATTATTACTCCCACCCTTTGAACCCATGGTGAAACTTAGGTTTACAGCTTTCCGGGTCATGTGGGTAGTAAATGGCAGTACTCCCTCCAGAGCCATATACTGTATTCTAATAATTATCTGCTGTAATGTAATAATTTGTTCATATACCATCTCCCCAATTAAACTGTGCTTCTGATATAATGCCTGATATAGGGAGAGAAATAATGTCTATGAATGAATGAAGGCAACATAACAGTATTGTAAGAACCTGGGGACACCTGGGTGACTCAGTAGGTTATGCATTAGAATCTTGGTTTCAGCTCAGGTCATGACCTCAAAGTTGTAAGATCAAGCCCCATGTTAGACTTTACACTCAGCAAAGAGTCTGCTTTAGATTCTCTCTCCCTCTACCTTGGTTGGCTTCTCCTCCTGCTCTCTCTCTTTCAAATAAATAAATAAATAAATAAAATCTTTAAAATAAACTGATAAGGGGGCACCTGGTGGTTCAGGTGGTTCAGCAACTGCCTCTTGATTTTGGCTCAGACCGTCATCTCAGGGTCAGGAGATCCAGCCTCACCTGGACTCCTTGCTTAGCACAGAGTCTACTTGAGGTTCTCTCTCCTTCTCCCTCTGCTCCCCACTCCCACACACATTCTCTTCTCTCTCCCTCTCTCCCTCAATAAATAAATCTTAAAAAAAAGATCCCGATGAAAATATAATTTTGTTCCAAAAATCTCAGTAGCAGCACTTATCCAAATTACTATTGTAGTTTACCCAATTCACTCACCAATTAATATGTTCTATATTTCTGTTAAATTTTCATAATTTTTTTTCTTCCCAGAGTTGTTAGGTTCTCATATTGTACATTTGAATTTTGAAATTATAATAGCCTCTGGCTACTCTCCTGGCCTTCAATTCTTCTTCTCCTTCTCCTCCTCCTCCTCCTCCTCCTCCTTCTTCTTCTTCTTCTTCTTCTTCTTCTTCTTCTTCTTCTTCTTCTTCTTCTTCTTCTTTCTTCTTCTTCTTCTCCCTCTTCTTCTTCTTCTTCTTCTTCCCAATATAAGCTATGAATTTTCACATAAAAGAGATCACTATCTCTAGTCATTTATGTGTTATCTGTTTGGAGACAGAAGAGACTGGGTAATGCCCTCACTTAGGTCAACAGATTCATTCTCCCCATCAAACTACCAAATATCACCACAAGAAAGAAACAAATGCTGACTTCCCCGTTATGAATCTAATAACCTAACAGATTTTCCAGAAAGTGAAAAGATGTCCCTTCTTTGTATATCATGGACATCATTATCCACTTTCAGTTCTGCTATTCACAAAGATAACAGGATTAAGATAAAATAGAGTGGTTTGAAAAGGGTCCAAACTCTTTTTCTTAGAAATGGAAGGCCCTAATCCAGGAATCCCCAGTCTAGGAGATGTGGATCTTCTTATTGCTTTTCAAGCCTTGCCAGGTTCCTTTCCAATCAATAGAGATGGCCCCATGTCCCCTCTGAGTTGCTTTATTTTTCAGCAGGAAGAGGAAAACACATAATCCATGGTGTTCCCTTCCTCAGTCCTCTGCTCAGAAGGTATACTCATCAGTCTCAGCCCACTAAATTAAAAGCTTCAATATATGAGAAATACCATATCCAACATCACCATATTCCTGGGAGTTTGAAAGCCTTGACTTAGTCCACTGAGACATACTATAGTTATTTTTTGTGAAATTACTAAACTCATATTACTGGCCAAACAGACTAGGCAATTCAATCATAATCATTTAAGTCCATCAAGCAACTCATTTAAACCATGAAATTCACTTGTTTACATTGGCTGATGGACATTTAGCACCTTATGGACAAGTACTGTATCACTTAATGCCAAAGGCAGCAAAATGCTGATGATAAAAAGTAGATATACTTTTGTCCTTATTAGTATAATGGTGAGTTTCCCCACCTGTCACATGGGAGACCAGGCTTAATTCCTCAACAGGGAGGCAAGACACCATTTTGGGGGTGGTTGGGTGGCTCAGTCAGTTAAGCATCTGTCTTCAACTCAGGTCATGATCTCAGGGTCCTGGGATAAGCCCCACAACAGGCTCCCTGCTCAGCCAGGAGCCTGCTTTTCCCTCTCCCTCTGCCTGCCACTGTGCCTACTTGCGCTTGCACTCTGTGGTGTGTGTGTGTGTGTGTGTGTGTGTGTGTATGTGAAATAAATGAAATCTTTTAGAAATTTTTAAAATAAATAAATAAAATTAATTATTGATTAATTTTAATTAATTAATTTAATTAAACTATTACCAGAGGTCAGCATCTTTCCTATAATCATGATGTTGTTCTTTCACAAAACTGGTATAATTAGTTCCCTGTTCTTTCGTCTGTACAGGTAATTTAACTTTAAAAGAAGGTCCTTTTATGGATACTTATTGTGACTGAAACGTTGCATTGAGCTATGACTCACAAATTTATCTGAATTTTAGGTAAATCATCTGAATAAGGATAGTATTAATGCTTCCCTCAAAGGACTTCCAGTTAAACAATATGGTGACTAGAATGAGGGTAGACTGTGGGGCAGAGTCCTGGCAATTTGAAAATGGATGCTCAAAGTATGACTCAAAGTCTACATAGAAAATTCAAGTAAGAAATTGGAGGATGCTAAACTTCATTGGCTAAGGTGGACACAAAGTGCCATCTTCTTAAAAGTGTTGTTTGGAGTATAAATGTGGTGTTTTCCCAAGGATCTAGGACCAGCAAGGTATGCAAATTCTCCATCTGCGGGCTTGTAGTATTACTTAATTTGCACATGCAAATGTAGGCTTGGGAGTGTATAGAAACAAACAAACAAAAAGTGACCAGGATAACTGATGTTCAAGTTTCTTCCTCAACATCCATTTACTTTGGATGTCTAGCTGGGGAAATGAAAATAATCTTGTCCAATCACACGGAGGAAGAAATACTTGAGAAATTGCTGTGTGAAAGAAAGAAAGAAAAGTAGATATGGTGCAAAATTCAAAAGATTTATCATCTGATGTAAGTCAGAACAAAAGGCTAAGGGTCCTGTGCTTCTTCTTACGGCAAATGAAATAAACAGAAAGGATGAAAAGGATTTCTAGAAGGTGAGATTTTTAGACGTGGTCTAGATTTACTAATTTCTAGACTTAACTAACCCTTCTACTCATAGTGTGTATCTGTACTCATGGCATGTATTATGCCTTTTTTTATTATTATTATTTAAAATATAAACTTAAAGGCAATTCCCCCAAGGACAAACTAGATTAAAAAATCACTTTAAGTACACCTAAAGGGTTTATCTTAAAGACACTGAGACACATCTACAACCCTAGTGGCTAAATGAGGCAAAAGTCTTACCTAGAAACACCAAAAGAAAATGTACAGAATTATTGTTAGGTCCAAGAGACATATATCTTACAAAATAAGAGCAAAAGAATCACTAAAATTTATTAATAGGAATGATTAATGCATATACATATTTATTAGAACTAAATCCAGACTCTTTGTTTCATTACCTTGTATATGAAAGGCAACGCATGAATCCAGGTCCCATAGAAATACAGAAATCATTTTTACTTTTATGCATTTACTCCTATATTCTAAAACATGATGCAAGCAAGTACCTTCAAACTATATTAGAATTTCAACTGAGAGATTTTTTTCAAAGCATCTGATCATTAATTTATATTTTGTTTTGTTCTATCTTACTTGCTTCTAGTTTTTGTTTTACTTTTATATTTTTCTTTTTGTATTGAAGTATAATTATTATACACTGTTATATTAGTTTCAGGTGTACAATATAATGATTCAACAGTTCTATACATGACTCAGAACTCATCGTGATAAATGAACTCTTAATCCCCATTGCCTATTTCAACCATCCCCCACCCATCTCCCCTCTGGGAACCACTAGTTTACTCTTATTACTTAAGAGGCTGTTTTATGTTTGTCTCTTTTTTTTATTTATTTATTTCTTTGTTAAATTCACCATATGAGTGAAATCATACGATATTTGCCTTTCCCTGACTGATTTATTGCACTCAGCATAACACCCTCTAGTTTCATCTCTGTTGTTGCAAATGGCAAGATTTCAGTCTCTTTTATGGCTGAGTAATATTCCGTGATACGTATATGCAACACCTTCCTTATCCATTCATCTATCAGCAGACACATGGGCTGTGTCCATATCTTGGCAGCACACATAGCAATACATGTATCTTCTTGAGTTAGCATTTTCATTTTCTTTGGGTAAATAGTAGTGGAATTAGTGGATCACAAGGTACTTCTTTATTTAGTTTTTTAAGCTTCTTTAGGGTGCTTTACGGTTCAAAACGACTTTCATAAGGAAGAAGGATGTCATTTGCTTTTTTCCACTGTGTTGACATTTGCAGTGACCGGGCAAAAGCAATGAGTAAAACTTTTGGCCCACGGCACAGATCAAGAAAGAGCACCAGACTTAACAGCAGTCCTTGGATTCTTCTCTACCACCCACTCCCAGGAGAGAGGGGAGAAAAAGCTGGTTTTACCAATGACATTGATGATGTCTGAACCCTTGCATACACATATTTAAGATATTCTTTTTGATGAAATGGGAGGTGCCCATACAGTACTCCTGCCACATACTGAAGACCAATGCTGGTCTTGAGGAGAAGCACTTGAGCTACCAGCTGACTCAATGACGATCTTCATGGAACACCATTTTTGCTTAGAAGAATCACTGACAGACTTCTTTGGCTACTCGGATTTGGTTACTTGGCACACACATGTCAACAATCTGAAGGACTGTGTCAGTTGAAAATAAACAACTGGCAATATTTGTTGCCAAAGATAAAACACACACACACACACACACAAAGAGTACTTACACTGAGAAGATTGTACGTGAGAATAAACCGCAATGAATTCAGCCAGGACATTTTGCACTCTGCTCTGCTGTTGGCAAGACATTCCCCTGGGTCCAAGTGACATGAGCTACGAGTCCCCAGTTTCCTGGGCCTATTCAGATACCCAGTCAGTGTTACCAACGATGCATCCCACACAGTTTGGCAGAACCTTCCCTCATGGTAGCCATAGAAGCCCTGAGAGTATGGCCCTCTCTACGTTTGGGGGGAGGGGACCCTGGCCCACCGAAAAGGAAGTAGGAGACCCTCTGCTTCATCTTCATTAACCACATCGTTCAGTGATTATAACCACAGACACCAGAGAGCAAAATGTCCTGGATTAATCCATAGGCTTCAGGTGAGCCTGTGTTTGGTAAGGATGCTTCTGGGAGCAAATATTGCGATTCGAATTCATGGTCTTCACAAACTGGGGCATCGCTGTTCTGGTTTTATGTCTACTTCATTTTATTTGTTTCATTTTAATGCTCTAGCTATATAAAGCAGAGGGAAGTTTAAAGAGTCCTCCTGAACAGAGACTGTACAATAACCAATGGGGAAATTTAAGACAACGTAATAATAACCTAAGGGTCTAAGTCACTACTTTTGTAGATATATAACACAAGACACATATGTAATCTTAACTTTTCTAGTAGCCACTTTTTTAAAAAGTAAGGTAGCACAGGTAAAATTAATTTTAATAATATATTTTATTTCACCCAATATATCCAAAATATTATTTCATATATAATAATCATTATAAAAGTATTAACTAGATACTTTACATTATTTTCCCATACTATGTATTAGTCTGCTCAGGCTGCTATACCACAGACTGGATGGCTTATACAACAGAAATTCATTTTTTCAGTTCCACAGGCTGAAAGTGCAAGCCCAGAGTGTGAGCAGGTGGGATTCTGCTCAGAGCCTCTTCCTGGTTTGCAAACGGCCGCCTTCTTGCTGTGTCCTCACATGGCAGAGAGACAGCAAGCTTCCTGTCCTCGGTATCCCATTGTCATGACCTGATTTAATTCTTCTTATTTCCAGGCTCCAAATTCAGGCACATTCGAAGCTAAGACTTCAGCATATGAATTTTGGGGGAGAGGGTGGACATAATTCAGTCTGTGGCAGATGAAATCCTCAAAATCTGTGGATTCTGACTCCTGATTAGGCAGTACAGATCTCAACAGATGGTACTGGCTTTAGAAGTCAATTTTCGGAGAGCCACTCCGAAATTGAGAGCTTCAGCACAAGAGCTGAGGGCCTGATTTTCAGGTGAAAGGCAGTTACCCCAGGAAGAAGCCAATCCAGTGACCAACACAGCCACAGCCAGAAACCAAGGCTCACCTGGGGGCAGCCAGAGCAACTGACTACACACAGCCTAAGAGCAATTATTAGTTTTGGGAACCCAACTATCAGTATCTGTAGTTTGGTAATGAAATTGAGAGTTTCCTATCAACCCAGAGCCTAATGGACTCTTTCTTCAGCTGGGAAAACAGTGGCAAGATTCCTGGAGGCATCCCTCATACAAGGTATGCTGCTCAGCTCCCCGTGAGCTCCCTGAGGACTCCATGAGCATGGGCTGGGGAGGGCAGGGGTGGCAGTAGGGGGGCAGTGGGACAGGGGGGAGGTTTCCCTGATGACATGCCTCTGTGGGGGAAATGCAAGCAAGCACAGAGGTAGCAAGCATACCAAGGCCCTCACCACGTTACATTCTATCTACCAAAACTACCCGCAAACTAAAAAACAAACAAAGATGATGAAACAAGGAAATGATTCCTTAAGAAACAAAATTCCCTGATCCCCACAGGATGACAGCAAACAATGATGCAATAAATACACAACCTTCAAGAGTATAAAGCAATGGGTTTATATATATATATATTATATATATATATATATATATATATATATATATATATATATATATATATATAAAACCTCCAGGAAGAACACCATGGTTGCACATAGAACTAACCAATGTCATAAATTCAACAATAATCAAGAAAAAAGTTGCAATTAATTAAGAAAATTGTTGTGGCTCATTGAGCAGCTGATACATTCCGTAGAGTGTTTTCCATTTGCTTGGCACTTAATTCGACTGTGGACTTTTATGGGCATTCTTTTCTCAAGGTCATACATTGTAAAGCTGGGAGACTCACCAGGGCCTCAGGTAGCCCCAGGCGAAATCATGCGTGTGCCTTCAGCAGCTTACAGCCTCTCTGACCTGTGACTCCAGCAGGTCCCACAGCTCTCCAGGGCCTCCACCAGCCGGGAAGGACAATCACGTGGGCACATTTGCCTTCCAACGTTAATAGCTGCCGTGGAATCAGTTACTTTGCCATCCTGCATCTCCTCTCCTTCCTTCCAGCAATGGCCTTGCTTTTCTCCAAGGAACCGTCTTCCTTGCCCTCTGCCTGTGCTTGAGATGGAGTTGACCCTACCCACCACCACTCTCCACCATCAGAATCCAGGACCAATATGTGACTTAGGACCCTTGACTGGCATAGTCTGGTCTGGGCCTCAGTGATTGGCTAAGGAATGGGCACGTGGCCAAGTCAGCCAGTTCAGCCAGGTCAGTGTGTCCCTGCAGGACTTCACCCAGGGTTACAAGGAAGGCACAGCTGAGACCACCACCTTGCCACCATTTTGGGATAAGACTGCCTAAATGAAAGGAGCCAAGAGAAAAACAGATTCAGGAAATAGAGGGATATGTCCTCTTGACATCATTTCTGCACCTGGATCCAATGATTTTTGAGTAAGCCAGTTTACAATGGGTCTTCTGTCACTGGCAACCAAGAGTCTTTTTTTTTTTTTAAGATTTTTTTATTTATTTTACAGAGAGAAAGAGAGAGAGAGAGCACCCATGAGAGCAGGAAGAGAGGGAAAGAAACAGATTCCCTGCTGAGCCTAAAGCCCAAGAGGGGGCTGGATCTCACAACCCCAAGATCATGATCTAAGCTGAAATCAAGTCGGGCACTCAACCAACTGAACCACCCAGGCACCCATTGGCAACCAAGAATCTTAACAAACAGAGTGTATACTACCTTGACCTTTTAGGAATAGACTCACCACCACCGCTACCACCGAAAGAGAATAGTACTTAAAGCAAAGGAAGGGAACACCAGTGAATATGTCATAGGCACCTACTGGCAAATCAGTAAAGCTGATACTTACAGGTTGGGAGGTTTTTCCTGTGTCCATGTAGATTTTTTAAATATCAAGTAAATAACAGCCTACACACAGTCTGGACAAAGCCAGTTTTGTTGTTTTGTCTTCTCGGGCTACTTAGTTTTCAATTGGTTATTTAAAGTTAGTTATTTAAAGTTATTTCAATTGGTTATTTAAAGTTTTCAATTGGTTATTTAAAGTTAGTGTAGAAACTATCTCAATATGCCAAATACCTTTCATTAGAACCAAGCCAGGGCTGGGTTCTCACAAATAGGAGGTAAAACAGCCATGCCTTATTCGACTGAGGAGAGAGAAAATAACATTTTTTTACAAAGAGACATGCATTTTACATTGAATGTCTATCCATGAGTCACAGCAGCTGCCAGTAAAGGAGACAAAGAACAGAATTGCCAGTCTATCCTTACTATTACCACCATCCATAAGTAAGACTGTGACTCACTATTACCACCACTAACACCATCACCAGAGATAATATTATTCACTGACTCCCCTGGTTCCTCCTTGGTCTCCACAAATTCTGTCTATACTCTCAAATCTTGGACCTCTAAGCTAATGGGAATGGGAGTCTCTAGAGGAATTTGAAGGAGGCTAGAGCTGGCTTCTCTTTTAGTTCTTTACAGAGGAGCATAAACTCAGAGAGAGACAATAGAATTCTGACTTATATTGTGTTTTCATTTAAAATGATATATCTTCCACTCAACAGACATTAATTAGGTACGTGCTCTATGTCAGATATTAAAAGCAAATAAAGCTCTCAAGCTATATGCCTGGTCAAAGCATCTTTTAGGAGTCCCATTCCCTACTGACCCACCATCACATGCATCCCACAGTCTTCCTTTGAGAATTTCAAAGAGGAGACACCTAAAAGGAATTCCAGAGAGAGCTGAGAGCTTAGAGCTCTTTGAGCCATATTTATGAAGTAACCACAAAATGTAAGGTATTTTATGCCGTACCTGTGGGTAAATTTCAGTCCTTAGTAATCCCTATATACTCTCAGAGTTCCAAGGCTGGAGAATACTTTCTTCAAATGTAAGAGAATCTTGATTTCCCTACACTTAGTTTCCTCTCTTTTCTCTCTCACAATAAGTACAGGGAAGCCTGTCACTCTGGTGTTGAGTGGGGGGAGAAGGGCAGCAGTTATCAACAATAAAGGAGTCCCATGGTCTCTTGGCTAATTTTAAAAGGCTTAGCATGACATGGATTCTTGATGGATAGAGGCAAGATAATGGATTTTTAAAACCTATGATAAACCTATTTGTGGAGTGCCTAAAGATAGCATGAGTCAATCTGCCTCAAATTTAGCAGATTTTGCCTCCAGTGTTATTATTTTAAAAGTGTTAACATGTCATAAAATGGAGGAGGGCATTTCATTGTATTTTACATTTTTTAAAGATTTATTTATCAATTTATTTTAGAGAGTGTGAGTGCATGGGCAGGGGGTGAGGGGCAGAGGGAATCTCAAGCACACTGCCCACTGAGCAGGGAGCCCAACATGGGGCTCAATCTCAGTACCCCGAGATAATGACCTGGGCTGAAATGAGAGTCAAATGCTTAACTGACTGAGCTACCCAGACACTCCTCCTTTTAAATTAAAATATACAGTAACTCAAGTAAATGAACACATCAATACCTTGTTATTAGTAAATAACACTAACCTGAGCAATTAGTGATCATGCTGCTAATCTTCCATTGAAGGCACCCACCCTATCCTTTATCATTTTTTTTATGAGGTCCCTTCTTCTCCCACCATTTCAGTCACACCTCTACATAATGACCTTTCCATCTTCCAAACACAGTCCCACATTTCCAGCTACCTGCTGGACAGTTGTCCTACGTATACCTCACATTTGCCATATCCAAAAGGAAAGTTATGATCTTCCCAAGTAAATCTGATTCTCTTCTTATACAGCCTCCCTCCCCCCCAATTCAGTTAATGTCATCAACATATATACCATTACCTGAGCTAGAAGTCACCTTAACCTTCTCACATTGACTCCACCACCAAGTTAATTCTTTCATTGAAGTCAATTTTGGATATATCCCCTGCTTCTTTTGTCCTATTTCAAGACACCTGCCCCTCCTTAATACTGAATTACCCTCCCAACTACTGAAACTAATCTTTTTGTTTGTTTGTTTAAAGATTTTATTTCTTTATCTGAGAGAGAGAGAGTAGGGAGAGGGGCAGAAGGAGAGGGAGAATCTGAAGCAGACTCTCTGCTGAGCCCAGAGCCTATTATGGGGCTCCATCTCCTAACCCTGAGATCATGACCCGAACCAAAACCAAGAGTCACCCACTCAACCAACTAAGCCACCCAGGCACCCCTGAAACTAATCTTCTTGGTTACAACCTCCCCTTTATTCAATTATCCTTAGACCAAAGTCACCTTTCTATAATATTTATCTGCTCATTTTCTTTTCCTGCTCCAAACCTTTTCATGGAATCAGAATATTTAAAGTACTTAGCATTGCCATCTCCTTAGGAGACTTCCTAGATAGCCTCTCCCTCCCAGCACAGGATCCACCTTGGTGGATCCAACATTTAATATGTTCATTTTCAATGATAGCTGTTTATCATCTATATTCTCTCTGCCTAGAAACTGAGGACCTTGTCTTATGCATCTTTCAATCCAAAACAGTGGGCAGAGAAACAGAAAAAAAGCAATAAAGATGTAAATAGAATCCCTCAACCTCCACAAAGTGCACCAACCTGACTTTCCACCACTTTATATACCCTTCACATTCGTCTGTTCATCACATAGATGGCTTGGTCAGGTCGGAGGAGGGGGCTTACTCAGTCAAACACACATAATTGAGTTTTAGGGTAAGAATGTGTGATTGAACAAGAAAGGAAAAATATCTTGTGGAAATTAAAGAAAAGGAACCATGGTTCCATGAAATCATGCAGAAACTGGAGTTGGAAAGTAGCTCTCAATCCAAGGCAGCAACAGGCCTCAGCATCAGCCATGGGGAACCTTAACTCCAGCGTTCTTCAACTGAATGCTTTATAGTGCATGCCCATCGCTGGTAGCCTCTGGCATCCTCTCCCTCTCTTAGCCTCACTTTCTCCTGCTATACAGTTTCTGCTGCTTTGTGACTTCAACTCTTCATAGCATCACTTACTCATAATTGCTCCTCTTGACCTCTTTGTTTCTCCCATTGCTCACATTCTGTCAGCTTCACTTCCCAAACCTAACTTCCAGATGCTTTCTTCATTTCAAATGTAATTTCACAGCATCAAGACCCTATCAACCCAACTCTTGTCTGTCCAGAGCTTTTGGGGCCAGGACTTAGACTGGCTGTGGATTGGCCACCTTTGGATCAGCTGTTCTCCTCTTGTTCAGCCAGCCTGTCCAGTTGGGGCAGGGCTGCATGACACAACACGCATCTGTCTAGGGCTGCCCATTGTCACAAGTGAGGTGGTCGCCCTTAACTGAGGCCAGGGTGATGATGGGCACCCCCTATTTGTCCAAAATGCCCAACATCATGTGCCCCAGACACTATACAAACCCACTGACTCTGTTAAATTGCTCCATCCATCAGAAATGGTCTTCACCCATCTTCTCCAATGAAACCCTATTCTTTGTAAGACCCAGTTCAAATGCTACCTCCTCTACGAAAACTTTCCTGAATCTCCTAATTGGTTACAAACTCTCCTCTTTCTGTAATCCCAGTTTAATGCTTTATTTTCGTATTTATTTTTTATACCCTGTCCCAGATGGTAGTTATTCAGATATGTTTTATTTCTGTTAGATTGTAGACTAAAAAAAAAAAAAAAAAAAAAAAAAGCAGGCCATAGCGTCTTTATTTTGTATCCCGCATTACACCTAATACAGAGTTTTGAAAACTGTAATATTCAATAAAATGCACTGAATTGAATTTCAAATGAGTGTTAATTCTAAGGACAATTTAGAGATGCCAGTTGCCCGTAATATAATCAACTACTGTCCCTGAATTCTTGTCGCTGAGTACAAACTGTCCCTAAAATATACCCTATTTCTGTGATAATGTGCCAATGACTTGTGGATTTCAAGACGCTCTGCTTCCTTCTGGCCTCAGTAAATCCCTTCCCAAATCCCTCCAGCTAACTTCTATTCTGAGACCTAGTTGAAAGGTCCTGTTGTCTGAGGCTCACTTCCAATTGGAACAGCCCTCTGTGGAGACCCCAGGGCCTGGAGTCCCACTCATAGTGGCATGGTGGCAGCCTCCTTAAGAGTTTCACAGCAAACCCCACCAGCACTCTGCTTCCTAAGTCTGAAGTTCCAACTTCTTGAACAGAATTCCAAAAACTTAAAAATGTGATTTGCCACAGATGCAAACTTGAAAAGCAAATGGGCTTTTTTGCCTTTTCATGAAAACGTGAAAGGGGCTTCATTTAGCTTGGAGCTAACAAATAGTTCTGCTTTATTCTACGATGAGTAACATCCAGCACTTTGCATGACTAATTAAACAATCTGGAATTTGCTTTGAAGGCTAAGTCATTCTTAATAATTTTAAATTACTAACTGTCTAAGCTGGAAATAATAATCCCAATTGTTAAGAAACTTTAAAAGAGCTTCAGCCATTAGATAACACTTTCAGAAACATTTTAAGCATCTGCTAGTTTTCTCCATCTAGAAATACCCACAATTCTTGATTATTCAAGACGCTATTATCTAATTCGTGGATTTCCTGGTCTTTGGCTTCCTATGCTTTCTTGTGACTTGCTTTTACTCTCCATGACCCCCTCAGGCAAAGCAGAGTGGGATAGAGAGTGAAGGTGAAAAGTCAAATGAAATTTTAAAACACACTGTGTTATAATCAACTGTTTCATGGTGGAAATTAACTCTTCCTGGGCTCTTTTTTTGCTGAAAAAGGATACAGTTGACCCAAGAACAACACAGGTATGTACTGTTAGGGTCAACTTACATGTGGATAATTTTATAAATACAGTACTATACTATAAATGTATTTTCTCTTCCTTATGATTTTCTTAGTGACATTTTCTTTTCTCTAACCTAGCTTATTATAAGGGCATGGTATCTAATACATTATAACATACAAAATATGTGTTCATCAACTGTTCATGTTATCAATAAGGTTTCCTGTCAAGTTTTGGGGGAGTCAAAAATCCAAATGTGGATTTTCAACCGTGCAGGGGAGTTGGCATACCCAACCCCCATGTTGTTCAAGAGTTGACTGGATTTCACATTACATTTCCCACTGTGATCATACAGTTACATTAAGCATGTGTTGTCCTCAGCCTACTTGGCCAAGTCCATGTCTCAGTAACTCCATTTCCAAAATACAGATCAAGCATCTTGTCTCTTTAAAAGCCACGTTAGGTAGAAAAATGGTTTGAACCCAATGGCTAGTAAAAAACTATCAAGAACTCATTTGAAAGTTGCTGAAAGAGTAGATCTTAAAAGTTTTCATCACAAGAAAAAAAAATTATAACTATAGATGATCAGTGTTAATCAGAATTATTGTAGTGACCATTTCACAATATATACAAATACTGAATCATTACTAATATAATATTGTATTATTATATTATACTTCAATTTAAAAATAATAATATTATATTATTATACTATACCCCAATTTAAAAAAAAAAAAAAAAAACAGAATCCATGCTTTAGTTTTCTAGGTTATTGTTACTTTGCCAAATAGACCCATCCATTTTTTTTTAAAAGTTATTTATTTACAAGAAAGAGTGTGTGCATGTGTATGTGCATGTTGGGGGAGGCGCAGAGGGAGGAGAAAATTCTCAAGTAGACTTCTTGTTGAGCACAGAGGCCAACATGGAGCTCAATCCTAGGATCTTGAGATCATGACCTGGGGTGGGGTCAATAGTCTCAAGAGTCCAATGCCCAGTTGACTGAGCCACCCAGCTGCCCCAAACCTGTGCATTTTTAAAAGACAAAGTCCAATTGTTTGCAAAGTAGTGTCTCTGTAGATAACTCAAATGCTTAGAGATTGCTTTTTTTTTTTTTAAGGTTTTATTTATTTAAGAGAGAGAGAGAGAGAAAGCACAAGCAAGGGAGGGGGAGGGGCAGGAAGCATGGGAAGGGTGAAGAGGGAGAAGCAGAGTCCCCACTGAGCAGAGAGCCCAAGGGGGCAGGGGCTCCATCCAGGATCCCAGGGTCATGACCTGAGCCGAAGACAGATGCTTAACTGACTGAGCCACCCAGGCACCCCTACCTGGAGACTTCTACAGAGAGTTACCTTCTGAGAACTGAGATCTATAAATGTGGCACTTTTCAATTTTCTGGTCTCTTCACACTCTAAATATTGACTGAGGATGCCAAACAGCTTTTGTTTAGAATTTATACATTTATCATAATAGGAATTAAAAGAGTATCTTTCAATTTTTTTAATTTATTAAATCACTTAAAATGACTATAATAAACTATATATATATAAACAATATATATAATCAAATTTGTTTATATATATACATATATAAACAAATTTTGTGGGGGGGAAAAATGACTCTATTTTCCAAAACCAAAGGAAATTTACTGAGAATAGCATCATTATTTTACTTTTTTTTGGTATATCTATTTAATATCTGGCCTAATAGAAGACAGATGAATTCTCATATCTGCTCTGCATTTAATCTGTTGTGATGTGTTGCTCTGGTTGAAATATCTGTAAAGAACATGGCTTTCAACTGGAAAAAGGAAGACCTCACAGATGCCCTGAGAACTGTTGGCCGATGATAAATCTATACCCACCATACATCATTCATTGTGTAATTCAAATCCAGGGTTTCATGCTCTTACATCAGTAAAGCATTACTGATGGGCTTTGAGATAGGCAGTCTTGTGTTTGAATGCTGTCTCCATCAATTCTGGCTATGTGTTCTTGGGTGTGATGCTTCATCTCTTCTATTAGCAGGGTTCGGGGGAGGATTTCAAAATGCCTGATCCTTAGTTGATATAGTAAGCACTTTATAAATGTTCATTTTTGCCCCTTGTCCCTTCTCCTCTGTGATGGTTAATCCTCCTCCTCCCACCCACTGAGGGCCCCAACAGAACAAAAAAGTGAAAGAAGTTTGAATTCTCCCTCTGCTTGACTAGTTGAGCTGAGACATCAATCTTCTCTTCCCTTGGATTATAACTTACACAGTCATTTAGGCCTTCAGACTGGAATTTGTACCACCAGATTTCCGGGTCTCTAGCTTACAGAGAGCAGATCATGAGACTACTCATCCTTCATATCGAGGTAAGTCAATTCCTTATAATAAATCTCATTTCAGGATTTATATATATGGCCTCTATTGGTTCTATTTCTCTGAAGAATCCTGACTAAATACATCTTATCTTTGCCTTTTTTTTTCCCCTCTGCTACTGTCTGATTGTTAACAAAATATAGCCCTTGTCATGGTCATTTGCTTAATAGCAGGCATCTGTTTGCTGCCCAATATCCATGCCCCCTCCTTCTGGTTACAGAGCATCATTTTCTTTCTTTCTTTTTTCTTTTTTAAAATTTTATTTATTTATTCATGAGAGACAGAGAGAGAGAGAGAGAGAGAGAAAGGCAGAGACACAGGCAGAGGAAGAAGCAGACTCCTGAAGGGGAGCCCACCATGGGACTTGATCCGGGGACCCCAGGATCACACCCTGGGCCGAAAGCAGGTGCTAAACCACTGAGCCACCCAGGTGTCTCCTTTCTTTTCTTTTTTTTTTTAAAGATTTTATTTATTTATTTGAGAGAGAGTGAGAGCACAAGCAGAGGGGAAGGTGGAGGGAGAAGCAGACTCCCCACCAACCAGGGAGCCTGATGTGGGACTTGATCCCAGGACCCCAGGATCATGACCTGAGCCAAAGGCAGACACTTAACCAACTGAGCCACCCGAGAGCTCCCAGAGTGCCATTTTCAATTGGGTGGTTTGGGTGGCATTATCTCCAGGGGTGGGCTCAGTTCCAGGGATAGATTATGATAGGCTTGCTCCCATCAAGATAGACCATCAGCCCAACAAAATTATTTATTCAAGGATAACAGGAACACAACAAAAGAAAAGGTTTCACTCTTCCTCTAGACTTGATAGTGTGACTATGTGGAGTGTAGGTCACTGCAACCATCTTATTCCATGTTAGGAGCCTGGTTGAGGAGGCAGCTGGCACTCACACAATGCACAGCCAAGGAGGGAATCTTCTAGACACTGTCTGACCTCTAAAAGAAGCTGCCCCCAAAGTCAAACCCTCTCATGGACTTCCAGTTATGTGAGCCAGTACATCCTCTTTCTGCTGAGACTAATTGACTAGGATTTTCTACAACTTTCACCATGTAGAGTCCTCATATATTTTACAATACAAAATCTTTTCTGAATTATTTCCATAGCATCACCTAAACTTGGTACCTCAGGCTAAACTTGGACTAGGCTACTGTAGCCATCCAGCCACTACTAATGCCCACAAATGGAAAAGACTGTAAGAGGAGATAGGAAAATCCCATCTTGATGGCATTGTTTGAGCTGCTGAAAACCCATCAGAGTCTGCTGCCCTACACCCTTCAATTCTGAGAGCCAATAAATTACCTTTATGCATAAGTTGATTTGGCTTCAGTGTTCTGATACCCATAACCAAAAGATTCCTAAAGAAGACACTGGCAATGGCAGGTATTCACAGATGGTCATGGGTGATTTCCCCAAGCCCTAAAGTAAAAATATCCCTGAAACATTGTCTTAAGGTCTTAATATTTGACATTAGCTGTGGTTTAGCTAAGAAAAAGCTGAAAAACAAACCCTGTTCAGCATGGCTTTGTACAAAGCCTACTACCTTTACATCCATATTTGTCTTGGTTATCATCATCCTACATCCCAGGCATGGAGTATGATGATTTTTGCACATGCTAATACATATTTTGATCTACTTTTCACCCTTTCTAATTTTCTAGCAAATCTCCTAAGGATTTCTTTTCCAAATGACTGGAATTTCTTGAGTGAAATTCATTGTCTCAGCCACACTGTAAGCAGAGATGCATTTGGAAAATGCTGATGCATGGGAGGCATTTGTGAAACTTGTAATCTACCAGGAGAAAATATCCTACCACATTTCAGCTAAGCCAATCCCGTGGGGCCAGGAACAACTAAATGCAGAGGACTTCTCCTTTACATTTCCAACTTAAACAATCCTGGTTGATTCTCAGCTTTCAGCACATTCCCCCAAAATAAAGAAGATATGGGCTCCTTGCAGACCCCTCCCAGTTTTGCCCAGGTGAGGGCAGCCTATTGACTTCAGTATAAACCTGGTCTCCTGAAAAAGAAGTTGAGTTAGTCATTGCAGTAGAGAAATGGTCTGCAGAGATCAATCAAGACTGAACTGGACATGGCATCTGAATTATCTAACTTGGCTATCACCACAAATCACACCAGATAATTGTCGGTTTCCTGTTTCCTTCTGTGCTTTGCTGTATCAGGCCACCACACCACTGGGAAGCTGATACTCTCTCTCCACCCCTGCCACACCATGCTCTCACTAACTGTGGGAAGATGCAGATTCCATGGGCCCTGATATTGATACCTCTTGAGGTCCCTCTCTCAGAACACAAAATTAAAAATATAATTTTGAAAGTAGCCTGTGCAGGTCAGGAGCCCAGAAGTTTATGTTTTCCAAAAGCTTCATGGGAAATCCGCCACTGTCCCCACTGAAGAAGCAATGGGATCCCAAGGCATGCAGTACCTTGCACAGTAGGTACTTAAATGAATGCCTTTTGATTACCAAGAATTCAAGCTTTTCCTACATTTCTCTAAGTATCCTTCTGCTTTGTCCTGATTTTCTTTTTTTAATTTTTTGTTGCCAATTGCTCCATGGAGAAAAGGGAGATTCTTTTTTTTTTTTTTTTTTTTTTTTTTTTGGAAACCAACAATTAGGAAATTCTCGGAAGCTGCAACAAAACTCAAGAGAATTCTGGAATATTCTATGTAAAAGAAATGATAATGACTAGATTGTCAGTTCTTCTTATTTCTAGATAAAGAAACAGGCCAAAGGCCATGTAGATAGCAGGAAGGTCAGGATGACACTCAGCACTTTTGGCAGTGGAGCCCACCCACACATTCCCCATCTTCTATCTCTCTTGAGGCCCAGCCTTGTCTTCCAATAACCTCAGTGAAAGAGTAACTCTCTCTTACGTGTCTTGAGGAAATGATTTCTTCGGATCCTCCCTTTAGGGAGAAATGAGAGTATTAGAAGTGTTGTAACCGGGGGATCCCTGGGTGGCTCAGTGGTTTGGCACCTGCCTTCTGCCCAGGGCGTGATCCTGGACTCCTGGGATCCAGTCCTGCATCAGGCTCCCCACATGGAGCCTGCTCCTCCTCTGCCTGTGTCTCTGCCTCTCTCTGTCTCTCATGAATAAATAAATAAAATCTTTTTTTTTTTTTTTTAAAGTGTTGTAACCAGCTGAAATCCCAGTTTAATCATTTGCCAACTATGTGACTTTAAGATCACTTGCTTAATCAAACTGACCCTCTGTGTCTTCTGTGAAATAAAAATGACACACCTCCTTGACAAGGCTGCACTTTAGGATGGAAAATACTTCCTGTAGCATTTCCAGTTCAAAATGTGAACCATGCAACTGGACCTGCCCTAGTCCCTCCCAAGACTTCCCCGTCCCCACCTACACCAAAGAAAAGTATGGAGATACAAAAAGTAACCTTCTGTAAAAGAGAATAGAAGGGGACACCTGGGTGGCTCAGCAGTTGAGCATCTGCCTTCTGCTCAGGGCGTGATCCCAGGATCCAGGATTGAGTCCCACATCAAGCTCCTTGTGGGGAGCTTGCTTCTCCCTCTGCTTATGTCTCTGCCTCTCTCTTTCTGTGTCTCTCATGAATAAATAAATAATTTTTAAAAAGAGAGAGAGAGAGAGAGAGAGAGAATAGAAGAACAGTCACCAACAAAGGAAATATTTCAACCAGTTTCAACAAATTTCTTAAACATAAAAAGTGAATAAAGGGCAGGCAGACAAAAGAAAGAGTAGCGGAAGCCAAATCCTCTAAGGGAGGAGGACACGGTTAGCATGCAGTCGGCCCCATAGAGGGCTCTGTGCTCAGAGTCAGCAGAATTTCCCCAGGTGAAAGAAGGGGGAGATTAATAGGATATCTCCAAACTGCATACACACCCCAGCCCAAATTCCCATCCTTCCCATCTTTCCCCTTTATGTTCAGGTGGCAGATTATCCTTAAAGTGAAATATCTGCAATGCTTTGCCAAAGCCACTGAACAAGTTACCTGAAGAAAACTAATACTTCCATCATGGGGACTGGTTGGTACCTCTGAGTAAGACCTTTCCCACAGGGTGAAGTATGCCAATTTTCCAATGGGAAGAACTGGCATGTGTGTATGTGTATAGGTACATGCACGGCAGTGGGAGGAAACCAAACAAACTACCCAAGGCTTCTTTCTTAAATGCAAACACACAACCAAAGACCACCAGGTCTAGAGAGACTACATAGCAGCACCAAAGACTAAAAGCTAAGCAAGATAACCTAGAGGAAAGAGAAAATTCCAAAAGCAGAAGAGACACTTACTAAAAGTCCAATTATCACAAAGAGAGATCTAAGAAAATAACAATGGGAAGCTATGGGGAAAAAGAATACGGAATAAGAAATACGATTTGAGAGGAATTAGAAGCACGATTTCTTAGATTAAAAATAAATTTACGGTTTCCAAAAATAAAATTGAAGAACTCTTGCAGAATGTACATGTGATAGAACCAATAAGTTGAGAGACTAGAAAAGTCATCCAGGAGATCTAACATCTAAGAGAAATCTCAAAAACCTGTCAGTGGAAGCACAGAAACCAGGAACATTTTGACAGATCATAATAGGGGAGAAGAGTAAAGAACCAGAGGAGCCACTGCCTGAGCATCTCAGCGCTATCCAGCTCTTGGATACCATTTGGATGGTAACCATACACACATTGACTCAGTCTACTCCCAGTTAGTGAAAGGTCTCCTGTTTGTTCTTTGCACATTTCTCTTCTAGATGTGCCCAATGACCAACAGTGTCTTTGGGGGAGCTTTCAGATTCCCATAATCTTTGTCAGCTTCCCAAGTCTCCCACCAATAAGTGTGCACAATTTCCATGTGAAAGCAAGTTCAAGGCAAGTCTTCAATGTCACCCTCCCTTTTTATAATTAAATTGCCATCCTGAGCCCCTCACATAGAAATTCTGGGATCCCTGTGCTGTGATGTCCCCTTGATCCAGTTGTTTAAGGGATACGTGTTAGCCTATCTTACTCTCCAAACTCAACCATCTAAAACAGGTCATCTAACTTCTGTTCAATTTCCTTACATTCACACAAAGCCACTGGACAAATCTTCCTTGTAACAAGCCAGCTACCTCTGTCAAGGGCTGAATTATAATGATACTTACCTTTGTGTTAAGAGCTTGTTTTATGGCAGGTATGGTCTATGTTTTTGGCTTAACGACAGCAGCCCTGCAGATAGATATTATTATCCCCAATTTTTTAAATGTTAAAATTTAAGGGAGTTAAATAATTTGCCCAAGGGCAAAAAGTTAGTAAGTAGAGGAGCAGGAATTTTTGCTCAAGGTTATCCAACTTCAAAGTCTCTGCTGCTTACATTCCCCAAAGTGCTGCCCTAATAACTTATATTTGCATTATATTTTATAAGCACTTTTATATTTTATCCCCATTTTATTGTTTTAATGGCCCTATTATATAGGTGATTAGTCCCATTTTACAGTTGAGAATACTGAGGCCCATAGAAGTTAATGATTTGCCCCTGATTACATGATGCATTCCATGCTCACAGACTCTTATTAGCAACAAGCACCTGTTTGTTTTTTTACTTCACTTTTCTGCTCAGTTTTCATCATTCAACAAACATCGTACCCTTAAGAAATGTCAGGTGTTACTACAAGTATGACTTTTTTATTTCTGTTGCCAATCTCTCCATGGTCAAGCCCTTCATTCTATCACTAGACGTCATCTTTAATCTGGCCACATCACACATCCTTCAGCCCTGCAAGGTGGGTCCCTCAGCCATGCACACAGACTTACACTGTTTGTCCCCATCTTTAAAACTTTGCCTTGCATCTACTCCTCCCCGAGATGCCTGATGTGTATCCCTATCTGCCAAATTGGCCTCATTATTTCAATGCCCATCTCAGATTCACCATGAAGCTCGATCTTCCCTGTCCTGTGATAGTCATGTTTATTCCCCTCTATTTTTGTCATTTAATGATTACATCATAGTGTTATAATATTCAACTGGACACTCTTCTTATGTTTTCTAATCCCCTGTGAAGGCTTTGTGGTTTTGACCCATTATAAGCTCTTAAATCAAGGATAGAAACACATTATTCTCTGTATCTTCTCCATACGCAGCACTTTGGACCTAGAAGGTGCAATGTTCCTAGTAAATGCTCAATTAACACCGAGGAACGGAATGTATGGCTTTGGAGTTATTGTCAAGCATCTCTCTTTTCCTATTGTTCAACTTGCCTTGATTATTTGCCAGGTACTCGTGACTTTCCTTTGAGTCATTTGCTTCTCTCCCCCACATTTTCCAGGCTTATTTTTTCCACTGACCTGATGTTCTGATGTGCCCCATGCATATTCCTCATTTGTCTTTACTTTCTGCTCTTTCACAAAGCAAAATGTGAAATGATCCATGCTTGCATTGGCACAGTTCAGTCTTGGGGTTTTTTTCCCCCCTAACTAAACCATTCATGTGGAGGAAGCTTTTGATCCAGGGTCCAGATATTCAGTCACATTTTACATAACCAGAAACCATGCTAGGTGGTTATGTAAACTCTGGTTTTGACTTGAATAGCCAGAGAAGAGTCTTTACAATTTAGGTTAAAGCATGTTGTCAGCTTCCATTCATTTCTGATGGTCTGGATGTCAGAGTTATCCCACATGGTGCCATCAAAGAGATGCATGAGTGTGTCAGGGGAGACTATTTAAAGACAAAAAAATATTTGCTAGACTCTTTTTTTTTTTTGTAATGTGTTGTTATTACCATGTAAGATGACTAAGAAAGGATAAAGTTTGCTCATATAGTCTAGCGAGCAACTGTCAGAAAAGAGAAAAATTAGAGAAAGCATCCCATTACAAAGAAAGGCACAAGGTCAACATTTAGTGAAAGCCTCTTTGTTTGCATTAAAATGTCCAGGTGAGTAGCTACTTCTTTAGACGCTGATGAAGTAAGAAATGTTTTTGCTGTTGTAGATGACCTCGTATTTTGGCAAGGGCTGCTTTCTATAATCACATTCACTATCACTTGGCAGAGAAGATTTGGAACACCTCTGAAGGAAATGACAACTAGAAAGAGATGCATGGAGACAGCAAACGAGGAAACTGAGAAACCAAAACACAAACCAACATGAAGTCCACACAAAAATATCAGTGGGCTACTTTCAAACCCAAATTTCCTGTCTTTCGTTTCTGAGTTGTTGCATTTGTCTTGTCTTGTAAGACTTTGGTCTTCAATACTCTTCTTTGGCTTCCCTAAAAAAACTTGATGCATATATAGGCTGACTTGAACTCTTGTCAGTAGGCTTCCACCTAAAATAGTTGGCCCATTCATTTTTCATAGGACCTCAGAAGTGTCATGTGTGACAGTTTGTGCCAGGGGGCTTCACAGTGCCATTTGGTCAAAGCACTGTGAAGGAGGTACACTATATATTTTCTATATTAATCTGGCAACGCGTAGGTCACTGTGGCCTCAGCCAGGGCTCGCCAACCCTGGGGACAAGATTTGCCTAGTGATTAGTGAGAGGGATCTGTGCTTTTTGTATTTTGAAGGGGGCAAGGAAGGCTGCTATCCCAGATTCTGCCCAGCAATCTGGAATTTCAAGAAATTTTTCAGCCTGATTAGTAGAGTGAGCTCACTAGTGCCTCCTGGTCAGTCACTTAGGTTAGTAGAAGATACCTTTCAGAATAAGGAAAGTGCCAGTCCCTCTAGACTGAATAGCTTTTTGGAGCTAATAATACAGAATTATGTCAAAAATCTCCCCATTTGAAAGAAGATGTGGGATATGTACACAATGGAATTACCCGGCCATAAAAAAGAATGAGATCTTTCCATTTGTGACAACATGGCTGGATCTAGAGGGTATTATGCTAAGTGAAATAAGTCAGATAGAGAAATACAAATACCATATGATTCCACTTATATGTGAAATCAAAAAACAAAACAAATGAACAAACAAACAAGTAAAATCTACACAGACTCTTAAATACAGAGAACAAACTGGTGGTTGCTGGGAGCAAGGGGGGTAGGGAAGGGATAGAATAAGATCGATCTGTTTTTCATCTGAAACCAACATAACATGTATTTCAGTTATAGATCAATAATAAAAGAAGTGATAGAAAAAAAATCTTCCCATCTGAAGTTGTTCAATTTAAAAGCAATGGCAAAATTTGCAACACAAAAGATGGATAGATTTGACAACACAATATTTAAACCTCCTTATCTCAAACCAGAAAATAGTTATAAATCCACAAATGGGAAAAATATTTAGAGCTGCTATGTCAGAAAGATGGTTAATATTTCTACCATATGAAGAATTCACACAACTCAATAAGAAAAACACTAAGATACCAATAAGTAAACAGGTTAAAGATAGAAATAATTTTACATGAGAAAGTTTAGCAGTTATAAGCATAAATTATCAACCTCACAAATTATTAAAACTTAAAAATATAAGCCATTTTCTCTTATCACACAGTTATTTTTTGAATAGCAATACTCAGTAAGAGTTCGCTAAAACCATCAATGCCGTGTGTTTCTGGCATGGAAATGTCTGGCTTTGGAAAGAATTTCAACAGAAATTATCAGAATCTAGTATAATGATATTATTTCTGAGTATCTATTGGAAAGAAATAGTTTAGAATAGGAGAGAAATGCTTACCACAGTGTTCTTTAAGACAGGGACAGATTGTATAATTAAAAATATCTTTCTGATTATAAAAAAAATTAAGAATAGTTAACACGTTTGAGTACTTACTTTGTGCCTAAAGATTAATATGGTTAAATCACTTATCCTTAAAAAAATCCTACTAAGTAGATGTACTATTATTATCCCATTTTACAGATGAAGAAATCAAGGCACAGAGAGGTTCAGTAACTTGCTTAAGGTTGAACAGTAAGTGATGGGGCCAGGACTGGCACCAGAAAGCCATCTCTGAACATCAGTCTCATTGTAAACACAGGTAAAAATCACAAAATTTATAACTCCCCATAATAATCAAGATAATCAGTATGTCCTTTCAGTCATTTTGATATGCATGTATAAAATCCTATTATATAATTCTGCCTCATGCTCTATTTACTTAGTATTATAGATTTTTTCCATTCTTAAAGTTTTTTTAGATTTTATTTATTTATTCATGATTTTTTCCATTAATTACTTTATGTTTTGCACGATATTATAGCATGTAAATGTCTATGGCCATTTAGCTTGCCTCTGCTTTTAATTACTTTACTTACTGACACCATAAACAACTTTTACATAAATTTCTGTCTGAGCTTCTGTTTTCTTTTTTTTTTTTTAATATTTAATTTGTTTATTTGAGAGAGAGAGACTGCACAGGGGGAGGGAGGAGGGCAGAAGGAGAGGGAGAAGCAGGCTCCCTGTTGAGCAGGGAGTCAACTCGGGACTGATCCCAGGATCCCAGAGATCATGACCTGAGCCCAAGGCAGACACCTGACTGACTGAGCCACCCAGGGACCCCCCCTGAGCTTCCATTTTCTAAGAACATAACTTTCTGGTTTGGGGGACACATACCTAAGTAAAAGTATACAGTTTTAAGTTTTTGACTTATATTTTCAAACAGTTTTCCAGAAAATGTCTTATCAATTTATTTTCTTCCTAAGGATATCTGATAATTCCCATAGTACTACTGCCTACCAATATCACTTTTTGAAATCTTTAGTAGGATTAATTTAATAGGTTAAAAAATATCTTGTTCACTTTTTTCTTGTCAATTCTTAGTTTTTAGTAGATATGAACATTTTTTAAAGATTTTATTTATTCATTTATTTGAGAGAGCAAGACAGAGCACAAGTGGTGGAGGGAGGGGCAGAGACAGAAGGATAAGCAGACTCGCCACTGAGCAGGGAGCCCAACTAGGGGCTCCATCCTGGGACCCTGGGATCATGACCTGAGCCAAAGGCAGATCCTTAACAGACTGAGTCACCCAGACACCCCTAGATATGAACATTTTTCATATATTTAATGGCTTCTCATATTTCTTCATCTGTGCAATTAATTGACACATTCATATTCTTTGCCAATTTTTTATTTAATTGGAGTGTCACTTTCAATCATATGAGTTCTTTATATATTAAGACTAGTATTCCATTTACACTACCTTCCCATTACCTAGATTTTTAAAGCTTTTGTTTACTTTCTCTGTTATTTATAAACACAAAAAATTGGAAACATGCTCACTATACTAAGAAAATATTACGTGCATTATGTTACATTTACCTGATGACATATCATTCACTGAAGAAAATGTTTCTGAACAGTTTTCAATAATATGGAAAAATGTTTATTTTTTGATGTTACAAGAAAAGAAGTAATGAGTTATATGTTCAGTATTGCAAAAAATAAAAACAAATAATAGCATAAAGGGACTGGAAGAAAATAAGCTTTTAACAGTGATGATTTTTTTTAATATGGGGATTTTTTTTTTTTTTTTTTTTGGTAGGAGACTAGTATTTTCCAGGTTTTCAATGGTTAGAATTCACTTTTTTTTTTTTAATAAAATAAACTATAAACTTGAAGAAGAGGGTAGAGAAGAAAGATGACAGCCTAAAAGAACAAAGAAAAGGAAAAGAACTGATTTTCCCCCACAGCACCGTCCATTGCTATAAGCTACAGGAGAGCTTCTCTAGGGAAGAGCTTCTCAAACTTGATGTCTTGATCTACACAATAGCGCAGCTCCAGAATGGATGAGCACATCTGAAGGCTGGAACACAAGATGGTTGTTCTTCCCTGGCCTTTTCTGGTCCTGACCAAGGATGAGGAGGACCCTGTCGCCTCACAGACCAGCAGAGCAGCCTTGACCCCAGAGCACACTAGGGATGGGATTGCGTTCCAGGACTCCAGGGCTCCCAACTAATTCCTAAATGAGGGAAGTTGGACCCACAGCTGAAGATGGAAGCCCAGTGCCCTACCTCCTCAGCCTCGAGGCTACAGGCCAGTGACTAACTCATGAGGGACCACACCTTCACCAGCTGATATCCATCCCATTGCAAAAAGGAGAGGAACATCAGGCAGCTAGGATTTGTACCCCCTTTGAGTTCATTTTCCAATTCTCTTTTGACCCGATTATGTTTTACCTTATCATAGCCCTTCATTCAGGAGTCACAAAGACATTGTTAGTTAAAGACTACAACCTTCTTCTTTTTTTTTTTTTTTTTTAATTACTGTCAAACTCAGAAGATTTCTCCAAAAAATCATGAAGTTCCTCAAAGAGAAGAAAAGTAGTTAAGGTCAGGAATTTCAATCCTGGTGCAGCAGGTAATGGAGCTGGTTCTCAACCCAGGCTGCACATTGGAACCACATTGGAACTTCACACATGCCTGACCCATCAAGGGTTCAAAAACACCACAGTGTTATTCTAATCACAGCCAAGGTTGAGACTCTCTAGGTCAAGGTGATGAGTTAAAGCAATTTGGGTGAAGACAGCTAAACCTGCATGGAGAGTTTGAAGAACCGATCCAGTACCTCTCAGAGCTGGGAGGAACATTTGTAATTGTATAATTCTATTCACTTGTTTTACAGATGAGGACACAGGGGTGAGAGTGTAGGGGTGAGCAGAGGCTCTGCAATGTGCCCAAGGCCACCCAGCCAGCAAATGCTGGAGCTGGGTCTCAAGTACCAGGTCTCCAGGGCTAGTCCAGTACCCTTTCCACTGCTCCAGGCTGTGTCTCTATTTAAAATCATCTTCCCTATTTTCAAAGACAGCAAAGAGAGAGTTAAAGTAGCTCACCCGTACGTCCCCTCACTCATACAGGATGAGGCACAGCTAGATTGAATAATATAATGGGAGCCTAAGGCCCTAAGCCACAGCCCTAACATCCTTGCTATTAATAGAACACTGTTTACATTGGAGTGGAAGAGCTTTTTAATGGAATTGGCGTATGTGCAGAATAATGTTCAATCAGTGGAAGATTGAGAAAATATTAGGGGGAAATTTGCTGCTACTCTCATTATTAATTTGTAATGGGTCTTTAGTACAGCAACAAAGGAAAACATCTTTGACTACCTGTTAAGCCAATAGAAATAATGAGGGAAAATCAGTGTGTTAAACAGCATTTTAGAGACATCACTCAAGATGGATTTAGTGGTGAAAAATCTATGAGGAACAAACTGAAAACAAAAATTCCATCTTTAACATTGCGCATGGCCTAATGCCGAAAGTACTGGTAGACCCGAAGGAAAGTTCTAATGATATGAAGTCAGTATGTAAGAAGTTGATCAGTTAACGACGAGAAACACAACCGAGTCAGTGATGTAAAGTTTAAGTGGTAATTTAGTACAATTTTATAGGTTGAAAAGAAAGAAATCAGTAAGAAACAGTTCATGGGAAGAAATGAGAATGGATAATTTGGTGATTTAGATGCGTATTTACATGGGAAAATGTCTCAGATCCTCTGGGATGATAAAATGTCTGTTGAAAGAAACATAAAAGGAAGATGATGGGAAATTTAATAAACCCAAATTATGGAATGTGTTTTTTTCCATAGCACAATTTGGTTGTGGTTACATACAATAGATAAAGAAAGATCAAGAAATGCGATAGAATACGAAGTTTAATCTTCTTGCTGAAAAATATCTAGTAAACAGGCAGTAACGTTCACTTTTAAATGTCGTTCCCCTTTGCATGCCCTCATTTTTTGTTAACCTAAAAGCCCGCCCAGGTAAAGCCAAGGAATCAAGCACATTTCCCCAGAATGGAAACTGGCATCGGGGGTGGGTGTGCAGGGGAGGGTCGTGGCGTGTGGGCGCTCCTGTATCTGTCCACAAACCTGTTGTGAAGTGACAGGTTCAGAGAACAAAACAGCTCTGCAGCTGGAGACAAGTTCAGCAGGTTTCTGGACCAAAGAGGGAACTCACGGAAATGCCAATCCATCCACAGTCAACTATTAGTAAAATAGTGTAGATGACAGATCTGGAAGGGCCCACTGAAAGCCCAGTTGAAATATTTGGTTGCAAGAGAACACCAATGGAAAACTCCAGCTCCGGGGAGCACGAACTGTGGCCGTGGGCCCCCCACCCCACCCCATGATGGCCAGGGACCCAAGTCGGGGACAGTCAGGAGCCCACTCCAGGGCCGGTGCTGATGGGCCGGTGGGCCCCAGCATCCCCCAGCTTGCCCGCCGCAAAGTGGAGCCTTCCCACAGCTGTTTGGACCAGCTTGTGGCACATTGTTGTGTCTGTTAAATATAATTAAGAACTGCTTGCTCTAGGGGAAATGAAGGATTTGATTAAGGGGGAGTGTTTCTTCTTCCTTTCTTCTTTCTTGTTTTTGTTCAGGCTTCTCCAAATTTTTTTAACTGTTTTTTAAATCATGTCACGTTCTGGGGCAATCTTTGCTTTTTGTTAGAGACAACCAAATGCCAAAGGCACATATTTATGGTGTGTGAGGATTGTGTGTGTGTGTGTGTGTATGTATGAAATAAAGGAGGTTTGGGGAGGGGAGTTCATCCCAAAGTGGTTTATTTTGGACTCCCCCAAAAGAACAACAAAAAGGAACTCATAAAACTAAATCTGACTGAAGCAGATTATGAAGGACTCCGATCAAATGCCAAGTGGAGTGTTCCCCGGGCTCTGAATGGCATTTGCACTCTGCAGCTATAATTTCTTTGTTAACAAGTCAACCCTCCCAGTCCTCTCTGTGGCTTCTGGTGTGTCACGATTATATACCAGTATGGAAGGACCGCGGAGGGTGGGCTGGGAAAGGATACATGACACCAGCCATCAATCTTTTACAAACCACAAGTTCTAAAAGAGCACCGGATTTATGAGCAAACAAGTCTGGGGAGCCCCAGCCAAGGAGCACAAGATCGAGGGTTTGGGATGACTGTGAGCATGTCAGAGCCAAAGAACGAGGTTGGGGGGGGGGGGGGGGCGGGGGGAGGATGGCATGACAAAATCAGTATCTTCCTTGCAGACTAATCATTTCTGATCGTCATCCAACCATCATCCAATTTCAAGGGTATTTTTCAGCTTTTTTTTTTTTTCCTTTAAAAAATCCAAGTAAATATGATATGCCCATAATGTGATTGATACTTGGAGTGTGCTTATTGTTAACTAGTGTCCCAGTAAGGATGTTTTATTCACTTGATTCTTGGTGGGGTTGGGTTGTGCACTCGAGGGATCCACTCTGTGGGTTGGGCAGGACCTTGAACGTAGCAGGCATTCAGTAAATACGAGGGTATTGAATTGGTGGCGTAATCATGGTTTCTCTTTCAATCGTCCCTCTCCTTCTCCCCTACAGTCCCATCAATCATCAGATGCACGTGGTACACATCCTCAAATATTTTTTTAATTTTTTTTAAGATTTTATTTATTTATTCATGAGAGACAGACAGAGAGAGAGAGAGAGAGAGAGATAGGCAGAGGGAGAAGCAGGCTCCATGCAGGGAGCCCGACGTGGGTCTCAGTCCCAGGTCTCCAGGATCAGGCCCTGGGCGGAAGGCGGCACTAAACCACTGAGCCATCGGGCTGTCCTCTCAAATATTTTTAAATGCATCCTTCCTTTCCCATTGTGAGAACTGCCCTCATTTCCAACAAGGATCTCAAATGCACGGTGCCTCAAATATCACAATACCTACCTAGTCAGTCTCCCAGCTCCTAGTTTATCCAATTACTCCTCCTAAGCATCCCCAAGCTCAAAAACCTTTCACTTTCTAGGGCCTTTGGGATAAAGCTCGAATCCCTTTGCTGATGTTCTGTAACAATTCCATCTCATCGTGCCTCCTCCAAATGTTCAAGACACCCCCAAAAGGAAGACTCTGCTTGCATCAAGCCCATGTCCTCATTGGTCTTTGTGGCAACCTGAGTATTCTTGCTGCTGTAACTTTGCTTTTTGCTGCTCACCCACTCTGCCCCACCTGGAGTGGGTTCCATCCTCCCTCCTCCTGGGCTTTAGTGTCATATGCCACCTTTTCCATGGAACCTGACCTCCTCCCTTCCTCCTAAGGTAGACTTTCGGAATTCTAAGTGCTTTTTACTGTCTGTTTCATGATCACCACCCAGTCCAAGCCGTAGGTATGCACTCCTCTCCCAAGGACTGCCATGGCTTCTTGAGCTCTCTCCATTGATTCATTAATCCTTGCTTCCATTCAACAATCATTTACTGAAGACCTCTGAGGTGTCAGGCACCATGCAAGATTACAGATTTGGAAAGAGTCGGCTTTCAAGGCTCTCTTAGTCCAAAGAAAGGAAATTGTAATGCACTATGTTCAGTACTGTTCAGTACAGCATATTTACATGCATATGCATATGCATATGATCTTTCTCACTGTTAAGCTCATAAATTCCTGAGGCCAGAGACTATACCATGGACTTCTCTTATGCCCACTATTAGCATTATTGAGCACGTATCTAGGCTTTGAAATATACCTGCTGCTGCATGTTGCTGAATGTTTCAATAACAGATTAGGGTTCAAAATTATCTACATAAATGTCTCAGCATCACTCCATTCTGCCAGGAAAAAAGCAAAAAGACCAGTCTAAAATGACATTTACATGCACAGAATATCTCTGAAAGAATCCACAAGTAAGCAGTTGCCTCAGGAAAGAAGTAGTTGCCAGAAAAATGGGGCAAGAAGAACATTTACCCACAGACACCTTTTTGTACTTTTGAATTTTGTACCGTGTGAGTTATCTATTGAAAATTAAATGATGCATTCTATTCAATGTTTCAGAGAACCAATGGGGACAAATCTCAAGATGCCGATTTTTTCTGTTTCTATTGTCCTTTTGAGGCTGATTTAGGTAAAATGATAACTTAGAAAATCTTTACTATAGACATGGATGAGAAAAATTATAGGAAGAATGCATGAAATGCATAATGCACAAGGACATTTCACATTTTTTTTAATCTTTATTTATTTATGATAGTCACAGAGAGAGAGAGAGAGGCAGAGACATAGGCAGAGGGAGAAGCAGGCTCCATGCACCGGGAGCCCGACGTGGGATTCGATCCCGGGTCTCCAGGATCGCACCCTGGGCCAAAGGCAGGCGCCAAACCGCTGCGCCACCCAGGGATCCGCACAAGGACATTTCAAACATAATTCCTCACTCTCTTCTTTCTGATGGACTTGCTTCCCTTTCTTCCTGCATTTATTTTTAGCCTGGATATAAGTTTGACCCCAGAGGAAAGGGGGAGGAAAACCCCCACAGGTTTGGCATTAGCCACCTCTGTTTTGCTGGCCTTGAGGTTTTCTGACCCACTCTGAAAATAACCAAGAGCAGAGTCTGCGGGGTGCCTAGAAGCTGGCCACCTGCTGGGGCCATGCCTATAGCAGAGTCCAGCACAGTAAGGCCTGGACTGTCACCTGAACCCCGCTTGAGGCCACTTCACTCCTGTGTATTTTTAACGGATTTGTTCACCTTTCCATAGTGTGAAGAAGGGGCTGCTTTTAGGGTGCTGACCAGGACCTTAAGAGGGTCAGCTGACAAGCATTTTAGTTAAATGACATAATACAGATTACATCTCTTTCTACACATCTACACAACAGTTGGTAATCTATGTCAAGAAACAAAAACATTTTTAAATGAGTGTTCTTTGTGAACACAATGGGAGGTTTTACAGGACACCCCTTTTAACGAAGCACCGGGTGCCCAGATTAGATGGAGCTCATCATCACACTCTCAGAGTTGTTCGTGAAAATGAAAAACTACCCAAACTCTATGGAATATCTATTAGCTATTTCTTTTTTTTTTTTTTCTTTCCTTTGTAAAACTCACAGACAAACCACTTGTGATCATGTTCCCACTGGCATGCCTGGAAACTATTAAAAACAGATGTCCAGACCCAGCTCCAGACATCTGGGGATGGAGCAGTTCTAGTTGCATCATAAACATGTCTCTGTGCATGGAGGATAAGTCCCCTTCAGGTGTCCTTTTTTTGGTTTTCTTATGATACCAAATCTGTAACCTCCAAATAATAAGCTAAAGGCAGCTTCTTCCTGTATTTGCTTTGTCATTGTTGTGTTTTTTCATTTGCTTTCGCTGGTTCTGAAGTCTGAGCTCTTATCTTGAGCTATTGAGTCCTTCTGAAAGGTTGTAGTCAGACCACACATTTCTACGCTGAAACTAGAGATTTGTCTTGTGTACATTATCCACCCTGGAAATGTCAGCTCCTACTTTGTTGCCCCCCAATAAATATCCTATTATTAAGGAAAGGAAGAGGGGAAGAAGGAGAACTATATTTAAAGCAAGTTTTATTTGCCTTCACTGTTATTGTGAATCCGGTATTTGGTGACTGTTTTTTGTTGTTTTTTTTTTTTTTTTAATTTAGTTACTGTTCCTCTGGTATTTGCAGTTACTGAAATTATGTGAGTCAAAGTAACGTTTGTCCCTTTTTTTTCTTTTCTTTTTTTTTGGTAATAGGGAAAGTATGTCTGATGTTATTCATGCTATCAGAGCACAAGAGTAGGCTTCGAAAGTGAATAAAGGGCAATGATTGGAGAATCCCAAAGAATTAAAATGTATTTAAAACTGAGGGACACACGGCACTATTTTACTCCTAAACCATTGAATTTTGAGAATGCTGCCACACTGGCAGTTTACTTCCCAACTACATTGTTGGGAAAGGATTCTGACTCCTCTGATTTTGGAAGGGATGGGTTTTAACTGACAAGTGTGAAGACCTCTAGAGCAAGATAAAAATGAAAGATGAAATGAATGGCTTTCTCTTCTGCTTCCCCCTTCTCTCAGCTACCCCCACCCAGTCCCACCCTCCGAGGAGCCTACGTGCTATGAATGCCTCAGTCTGTTCCTTGCAGGCAGCAGATCTGAAAAGGAGGAAGCTAGAGGAAGCTCATAGGGCAGGGAGATTTTGAGCTTCCAGAGCTTACTGGGATGCACAGCGTTGCCCAGAGCTCAGGTGTACCCAGGCAGTACTGAGGTTCTTGCCAAGAGATAGCCCAATGTAACAAGAAGGCCCCACCTATGCCTGATTTTATGGGTTAACTCCACAGTGATTCTCCAGGTTGCCACTAGAGATACAGAAGGGCCCTTCCTCTACTTGTCTGCAGGCCCAGGGAGTTATGGAGTTAGTAGGTTTAAGATAATTAAGCCAAAAATCAAATCATCAGCTCCAAAAGCAATAGAAATGGATATATATATATATATTTACCTCCACATTATGATTTTTTTCTGTTCTCAGGAGATCCATTAAAATTTAGAGAAAAAATCGTTGTTAATTTTTAAAATATACAGATAATGACTGATTATGGTGTTAATATCCTTACGATATTTCCAGATTTTTCTTTCCTAAGATTGAGACCAACCTGACATATCCTTTGGTATATGGATAAAGAATCGTAAATGAATAAGGACAAACTTTTTGGTTATTTCATAAGCTGAAAAAGTAAAAAAATGAATAATAATTATAAATAAACCAAAATCTATTTTGAGACCATGCAAAGAGAGACAGCAGGGTGAGGATGCAACATATTTTTTTTTTATGAGATTGTTTTTAATAAATTGTTTGGAGTCTTCCAGGTCAATATTTCTCAGCCACTATAACTCACAGGGGAGTTCTGTCCCCTGTCTTCCTCCCCCCTCCATTGCCCTTTGTGCTTTGCTACCCACACTCCTAAACACTTGTAACATCAGAAGCAACCCCTGTTTCCTGGAATGGTAGGATTATACCAAAATGCACAGAGAGAGAACTCAGTCACACTCAAGTCTAAGTTTCAAAATTGACCTATGAGACTCATAACATCAGTAATAGTCATGTCCACCAAAGGTTTTTATTTTAAGAGCTGGGTTTTTTGGTTTCAATAGACTAAGCCTACTGAAGCACATAAAGTTTATGACATAAACAACAGATTGGAAGGAGTACAGCTGAAAACTGAATTACAGCTCCACTGACTAAAGTAGGAAATTAGGAAAGGAGACCAAGAAAGTCAGATGGTAATGCAGATCTTGAAGAAAAGTTCTCTGTACCCTGCTCTGTGGCCACCCTGAAGCCAAATGCTGGAGGAGGGGAACTGATGTAAATTCCAGATAGGTATGCGAGAGCAGGGGAGGCTGGGATTCCTAAAAGCAGCCTGGGAAGTTGAGAAACCTCAAGTAGATGTCACCTTTGCCAGCACAGTGTGGCAGCCAAAGAGGGAAAATGATAGGCCCCCTGTGTCTGTCTCAGCCTCAGAAAGATGTGGGGGAACCCTTTAAAGATCTTCCCTTGCTCTCTTACTTCCTGAGGGAGCAAGGGACTGAAAACACCAGGGAGCCAGAAGGGGGGCTTCTAAATCAATTTGAGTTTAACTTGCCAGTGTGTGGACCAACAGCCAGACACAATAGTGTGACTATACACAGTTCAAGCAATGCTTCAATGAATAGACAATGAACAGGGAGGACCAGATGCCCCTCCCCTCCAATCACTGACAATACTCAGCCCTCCCCTACGTGTTCAGATACAGCCTCAGGGAGAATTTACCCCTGGTTGACTAAATTTTAGTGCCTATCATTAGGTGGAATAAAGACTTAATTTAGAAATTAAGTGGAGTTTTTTTTTTTAACTTATAGTTTTTGCACACTTAAGATTGTGGATAGTGAAAATTATATACGTACTACACTATATGAACAGGAAAATAATAATATCATAATGGCCGCATAATAGAGAATATTTAAAAAATTTTAATATACTGAGGAGCCTGGATGAGTTCTCTCTGGTAGGTCACTCTCATGGTTGCATTAGAAATAAGCTTGATAAAACTTAATTAGGTATGTAGACATCTGAAAGTAATTTTTATTTTATTATTCTTTCTTTTCTTTTTGATAATGGTCAGATCTTTGTTAATATGAAATTATTCTGGTCTGAGCACAAAAAAATGAAAAAAATAGAAGCTAAAAACCCCAGAAAGTAGAAAAAAATGAAAAGCAACTGAGATCATGGTGTGGTCAGGGAAGGAAAAAAGTAAGAGATCCCTTTCCATAGCTCAGAATAGCACAAATGAACACCTCCACAGCTGTCTTGAGGATTTGAGAATAGCGAGCACTTGATAAACGTTTTTGAATAAATAGCTATGTTTCTAGCTAGGGTCTATCCAAAATCACCCATGATTTTCCTTCTTCTAATTTCTTTCCTTCTTCCTTGGAAAGAAAGCAACCTTTGAGCCCTTTTAATTATCAGTTCAAGTTCTATGTTCTCAATATGTCTATCTTTATCCATTGGCTAATCATTGCATTTATTCATCCATCCACTTGACGATGATGCACAGAATGCCTGGTAAGTGTCTATCTAAGGTAGAGAGACATTGGAGGGAGAAGCAACCATCTTAAATGGAAATATCGCACTGAGTGGTGACATTATATGGAACACCTGAAGGAGGTAAGGAAGCGATTTGGGGAAGAGCACTCCCAGTGGAATAAACGTTAAGTATAAAAGCCTTGAAGAGGAAACATGCCTGGATCTGTTCATGGAATGGCAAGGACACCAGTGTGGTCGAGGCAGAGAGAATGCTGGGGAGAGACTAGTAGGAAATGAGGTCACAGAAGTAATGGGAACCAGATTGCAAGGCCCTCAGACCACTGTGAAGACTTCGGCTTTTCCTCTGGAGAACTGTATGCAGAGGGGTGACATGATCTGAATTACATCTTAACAGGACCACCCTGGCTGCTGGGTTGAGAACAGATTGAAGGGAGGCAATGACAGAGACAGAGCACTAGGACTGCTGAAATAATTCAGGCGAGAGATTCTGGTTGCATGGATGAGACTGATAGTCATGGAGGTAATAAGAAATGATCAGATTCTAGATATGTTTTCAAGATAAAACTAATATGATTTATTTATGGATTAAATGTGGAGTGGGATAAAAAAAAAAAACAGTCAAAGATGACTCTGAATTAGAAGAACTAAAAGTTTGCCATTACTAGAAGCTAAGAGGAGGAAAAGTGAAAAGAAATCTAACTGAGGGCAAAGGTCAGACAGTTAGGTACCCCAAGGGGAAGACTCAAGGAAGCAGTTGGACAGGGGCCTGGGCTGGAGATATAAATGTAGACCTATGGGTGTATTAATGGATTTAGACCCATGAGGCTAGGTGAGGTCATCAAGAAAGTGAGTGGAGATAGAAAAGAATTTTAAGATCTGAGCCTTAGGGAATTTGAAAGATAAAAGATCAAGAAGATGAGAAAGAAAAAGCGAAGTGGCTTCATTTGAGGTAGGAGTAAAACCAGAAGAGGGGTAATCCTGGAAACATCGGAAGGAAACTAATCACTTAGGAAATGACATTGATATCAGCTGCTGGCTGCCCTTCAAGCATCTTCTGCTCTTTAGTGACCTTGAGTTTTCATTGGAATAGTCATAAGAGGTGTGAAGAACCACAGGTAAAACCCAGGACCTGACTGAGCAGGTAAAACTGATAGGAGATCTCTTCATAAAAATGGAAGTCCAGGGGCACCTGGGTGGCTCAGTCAGGTTAAGCATCTGCCTTCAGCTCAAGTCATGATCTCAGGGTCCTGGGATTGAGCCTTGAGTTGGCGGGCTCCCTGCTCGGGAGGCAGTCTGCTTCTCCCTCTGCCCCTCTGCCAATTTATGCTTGCACATGCACTGTCTTTCTAATATATAAATAAATATATTTTAAATAAAAATATTTTTTAAAAATAACTAAAGATGGGAATCAGAAAAATCCTCCAGCCAAGAATTTATCTTAAAAGGGTTACAGAGATGGGGCACCTGGGTGGCTCAGTGGTTGAGCATCTGCCTTCAGCTCAGGCCATGATCCTGGAGGGTCTGGGATTGAGTCTTGTATTACCCTCCCTGCGGGGGAGCCTGCTTCTCCCTCTGCCTGTGTCTCTGCCTCTCTCTTGGTGTCTCTCATGAATAAATAATTTTTTTAAAGGGGTCACAGAACAAAAAAACAAAACAAAACAAAGACAGAACAAACTGATGGTTGCCAGTAGAAGAGGGAATTCAGAGGGTGGGCAAAATGGGTGAAGGGGATCTAGAGGTCCAAACTTCCAGTTACATATAAGTCACAGAGATGAAAAGAACAGCATGGGAAGTGCATTCAGTAATATTCTATGAACTTTGTATGCTGACAGATGGTAACTAAACTTATTATAGTGATCACTTTGTAATGTACATAAGCATTGAATCACTATGTTGTATACCTGAACCTAATATGATATTATATTTTGATTATATTTCAATAAAAATTAAAAAGTCACAGATTAGTAGTGACCCCAGGTTCCTGATAGAAGCAAATTCCTCCCTGGAGGAAAGTGACTTCATCCAGTTTGCAAAGAACTTCTGTAGATAAAATTCCATTGAATATGATTCCACATTCAACAATCATGGAGTACGTGACAAAACAAGAACTCCTGAGAAGTCAGTAGAAATGATAGACAGATCTGGAAAGACTTCAGAATGGACATGTTTTGAAAATACCTACATTTAAATAAATGTTTTATGACTTACAAATGTTCCATTATATATTTAAAGTAATAAAAAAGGGGCATCAAAATTATGATTAAAAAGATAAAAAGACTGTAAAAATAACCAAGCAGTTTTAGAAAAGCACCAAATAGAACTTATAGAAATGAACGTGAACACGATCACAATTTTAAAACTATAATACATTAAATAGAAAGTTAAATACAATTATAGAGCAGATTCAAGATAGAGTTAAAATCATTACCCAGATTCAACACAGAAAGACAACTAGCTGGAGGGGGGAAGAAATGACAGGGGTTAGGGGGCCAGAGAACATCTACTATGTATTTAATCAGAGTTCCAGAAAAAGGATAAGAGTATGAGAGAGAAGCAAACTTTGGAGACAAAACGGCTGAAAATGTCCAAATCTGATAAACAAAAAGATTCAGACTTAGGAATTAAAATGAATTCCAAGTAGGATAAATAAAAAGAAAGCTGCACCTACACCTTTATAGTGAAGCCACAGAATAACAAGGCAAAAGACAAGATCGTAGAAGAATGAAGTATTGGGTTGGCTGGATGGATCAGGTCGATAGATCATTGTGACCCTTGGTCTTGGGGTCGTGAGTCAAAGCCAAGTCTGGGTGCAGAGATTACTTAAAAATAGTCTTTTTTTTCGGGGTTTTTTTTTTTTATTATTATTGGAGTTCAATTTGCCAACATATAGCATAACACCCAGTGCTCATCCCATCAAGTGAAAAATAGAATCTTCAAAATAAATAAGTTGGCAAACTCTTGTAAGATTAATCAAAAGAAAAGAGAGAACATATAACAAAACATTAGTAGAAGTGAATATAGGCACATAACTACATATACTACAAGGTTCTAAAAAGATATTATGAACAACAAGCCAATAAATTCAAATTTAATGAGCTGGGGAAATTCACAGAAAGAAATTTAACTCATGAAAACTAACTGGGAAAGCCAAATTAGTTCTCTGACCATGAGTATAATCAAAGTCTTCTCACAAAGACTTGTTTTTCTAGACAGTTCAGCAAACTTTTAAAGAACTTATTCCAACTTGACCCACACTTCCAGAAAAGAGAAAAAGTAGGAACATTGTATAGTGCATTTTATGATGCTTGAAACCAATACCAGATGGAAAACTTATAAGAAAGGAATATTATGGGCAAATCTCAAACATGAAAATAGATGTCAAATCTGAACAAGATATTATATATTTAATACTTGTATATTATATTATATTTATTATAATATATCATATCTAATTATATATTTAAAAGGCCAAAGTAGGTTTAGCCCTGAAATGCAAAATCGGTTTATTATAAGAAAACTGCTATATTTAATTCACCACTTGAAAATATTAAAAGAGAAAACCATTTGATTTTCTCAATATTTGTAGGGAAAAAGAGCACTTTAAAAAATTAGCAAATGAAAAATTGACAGGATCATCTTTAAACTCATAAGACAATTTAAATAAGCTAATACAAATACTTTGTAAAGAAATGTTAAGTGTGTTGGCTTTAAAATCAGAAGAGGGGCACCTGGGTGACTCAATGGTTGAATGTCTGCCTTCAACTCCTGTCATGATTCCAGGGTCCTGGGATTGAGTCCCGCCATCAGGCTCCCTGCAGGGAGCCTGCTTCTCCCCCTGCCTATGTCTCTGCCTCTCTCTGTGTGTCTCCCATGAATAAATAAATACAACCTTAAAAAAATAATAAAAAAATAAAAATCAAAAGAAAAAGCACAGATGACCTCCTCTATTCACCTTTGTACTGGAGGGCCCATCCCAACCAGGACGGTAAAAACATAAAAAAGAAAAGATTCAAAGGGAGTATGGATTGGAAAAAAATATCACCACATAGAATCCACATATAAATTATTGGCGGTAATGCTTAACAAAGTTGCTGAATACAAAATAACTAAAAAAGTTAACTAGGTTTGCATATACTGGCATCAAATAATTAGGTTCTATAATTTTAAGATAATATTTACAATAGCAAAAATGGTAGGGGTAAAGGGTGCAGTAAGTAGTGAGCAAGGCACTGAAAGCCTCAAAGAAAAGAGATCCAAGAAATAATTGATCATCTTAAGCCGCTCAATCTGTGGTAATTTGTTGTGGCAGCCCTAGGAAATGAATGCACCCTGTTTGGCCACAGGACCAACCTGCCTCCCCCACCCCCCGGAAGAGGGGGGCTGGGACTGTCACATGGTAACTGCCAGGGTGAGCAAACCCACCAACTGGATCCAGCTGGTTCTCATCCACCATTAGCGACCCTTGCCTTGGGACAGTGGCTCCCCAGTGCAGGCTCATTTGTTAGGGAGAGGTAATGGGCATTACAAACAGCCTTGTGTGGCCCAAGGAGACAAAGACTGGCGGTGAGGGGCTCCCTGTGCTGGTTCATCGGTCTCCACCATCCTGCACTGTGTGGTCAAAGGTCTGTCATTTCCCCCTCCTGGTACCCACTGGCCCATGTGCGTGGGACCTTTTTGAGAAATGAGTTAGCAATTGGACCCTTAAAGAAAGAGCGAGAGAGTGAGAATTGACTTCAGAGAGAAAGGGATCATTGACTTCATCATTATGATCAAAGGCCGTGGTCAAAGAGGATGATTGGATTTAAGATTTCAGAGTTGAAGCCACTCCAGGTGCTGACAAGAGCTAGGGTGTGTCATCAAGAAAGCCGGTGGCTGAAGGATACAGAGGCACCAGCAACTAATCATTTCCTTGTAAGACCTAGGGGACTTGTCAAGAGATGTTTTGCATGTTTTGATCTAGGTCAATAAGTACAGCAAGATACTTTTCTTCCTGTTTTACTGTTACAGATAAAAACATGTTGGGACACCTGGGTGGCTCAGCAGGTGAGCTTCTGTCTTTGGCTTAGGTCATGATCCCACTGTCCCAGGATCAAGTCCCACATCAGGCTCCCTGCATGGCGCCTGCTTCTCCCTCTGCCTCTCTCTATGTGTCTCTCATGAATAAATAAATAAAATCTTTAAAAAAAACATTTTTTTATATTTATTAGATTACAATGTGGCTCAGGAGGGTGGCAAGTGGGGCACGCGGGGAAGGCTTCACCACCACCTCCCCCAGGCAACTCCTAGACAGAACCACTAAGCTAACATCAAAGGGGGAGAAAAACAGGAAATATTGGCTTCCCAAACCCACATTTTTTTTTATAACAAATCAATCTACCAGCTACAAATTTGCGCGCGCTGGTGTTTTGGGGGTGTACTTTTTGGCGAAACACTGTGGGTCAGGCTGTGTGAAAATTGCCGTTTTCATGGTCAAATGAGTCAACGTCAGCAATTTCATGTGATGCAATCTAGTATTTTCTGGGTTTGTCAAATGCAAAATCACTGACCAAGCTGAAGAGTTTGGTTCTAAAGATAAAGGGGATGGAACGTCACAGACAACTTCACGCTTTTACAGAGAAAACAAAAACAAGCACAGCTCTCTAAGTGCCAATTATATTTTGCTATTATTGCCGAGATGATTCTATTAACGATGCTAAGAAGCTATAAAGTAAAATATTTTGCAGGTTCCTTCTTTAGTCAACTGGAGTGGATATTATCTTTTGACTAATGAGTAAGGGTTCATTTGATTATAAAATGCAGTGGTGTATTAGTGTGGTTTAAATGACCATCATATGCTGTACAATATCTAACTGGCACAGATTCTAATTCCGATGTTGTTATGTAGGCCTTGCTTCTCTATTAAAATTGAAAGTGTTAATTTGCCAGTAATCACTCCACTTTCTCCTACCGCCTCACTCAAAGGACAGGCCCTTACTGCATGGATAAAATGTAGTAATGCACTTAGTGCTAGGCCATGATTTTAGACCTCCAGCTGTTTTACTGGTTGTGTAACTAAAAATAAGATAATGTTATGCTGGGTAACCACGGCTTTTGGAGGCATTCACATTTTACAAATCACTGCACAGTATGCAAACCGTTATATTTTCTTTTTTTAAATGCTTAGATCCCAGCCTGGGCGTGGAAGACTTCCATTATTAAGGGAGAGACTAGTCTAGGCTGCTAGACTGAAGTGGATTGAATCTCGGACAGGGAAGCTGTTGGGCTGTGTTTAGACACTCAGAGTAACTCCTCGCTAATCTCCATCCCTGCTGCTCCACTGGGGACAGGCTTTCTTCACCATCGATGATGGAGCGCAGGATCTCGAAAGGTTGGCGGGTTATTTTTGTTTTTAGACGCGTATGTGATCCGTAAACCTACTACTGATTCAAATAATGCAAACCAGAGGACAGTATATTGAGCAAGAACAGTGCAGAGAAATAGTGTGCTTCTCTACACAGGCTTATATTAAAAATAAAGGGTCAGAGGAAAGAACTTTGCTGGTTCACATCATGCAAACACATAAAAGCCCTGTGATATTTATACTTCTGAGATCTAATCCGAAGCCCAAACCATGAGGTCTTTGAGTGAATATTTGTTTTGCATGAAAGCATTGATAAATAAATGGAGCTATTCTGAGCTGCATTTTTACAATAGAATCTACTTTCAGAAATACCAGTCATTCAGGACAGATGCTCCCGGAGCATCCTGCTCCACATTGACACAAATCCTCAAAAGGACTTGATGAGACTTTGCAAAGTACCTGGAATTGCTTTCAAGGTCTTATGGGCTATTGACGTTTGAGGAGAAAATAAAGTCTCCGATGATCTATAATTTCCCCCACACACACCGCATCCCACGGAGGATGCCAGGTTTATGTAAAGGTGCCTCCCTCGGGCTCATATAAATGTGGCTGCAGGGAAGACCGGTTCCCTAAGATCCCTGGGAGACAGTCAAGATCAGCCAAACATAAAACAAACCTCTATGATTACAAGTACATAAATGTCCGAGCAATACGAATTGGCTTTAGATCCAGATTTTAAGTAAGTCACTTGTAATGACCAAATATGAGTATTAGGGATGCTGCCTGGGGAGGTGACTATGAGAAAATACACTGGAGTCCACAGTCTCTGTTGAAGCACTAATGGAGGACTGAGAAAGGAAAAAAGGGACCTAGGGGTGTGGATCTGAAAGGTGCAACTTGAAAATAGGAAACGGAATTGAAAGCCCCACCTGAGTTTGTTTTTCTGTGGGGGAGTAGAGAGAGCACTTGCGCACAGCACAGTGGGAGGGGGACAGAGGAAGAGAATCTTCTTTTTTTTTTTTCTAAGGTATTTATTTATTCATTCATTCATTTGACTGAAAGAGGGAGCACATGCACAAGCTGGGGGAACAGCAGGCAGAGGGAGAGGGAGAAGCAGGCTCCCCGCTGAGCAAGGAGCCTACTGCAGGGCTCCATCCCAGGACCCCGGGATCATGACCTGAGAGGAAGGCAGACGCTCAACCCACTGAGCCACACGGGTGCCCTGGGTCAGGATCTGTAGAGCTGGAGGGGAACTTTGAATCCACCCAATCCGAAGGAACCTCTGATTTCATACACAGAAAAGTTAAGGGACTCGCCTAAGGTCACAAAGCTAACAGGCCGCGAATTAAGCTGAGTCTTTTTGATCCTAAGAGCTGCTCCCCAGGCCTCTGTATTTTCTGTTCTTACCACTTCTGAGAGGCAATCAAGAATGAAAGAGACTGATTCTTTAAAATTGCACATTTCCCTCTCACAATGGACAAAATGAGAGGACAAAAGGAACGATTATGTGGAAGTCACAGAGCTGGCGAGGACAAGAGGCGGTGGCTCAGGCGTGGCAATGCTGAGCAGGCCTCCGGCAGAGGCCTTTGCTCAGGGGCCAGACAGTCAAGCACCACCTCTTCTGTTTGACTCACTGGATCACTGAGTCACATTTCTCTTTTCCAGCTGACTCCAACATCATCTGAAGGGTGTGGTGAACACGCCCAGCCCTCAACTGAGATGTCACCATTTTTTTTTTTTTTTCCTAGAGAAAGAAAGAAAATCCAGGGGATTTCGTTTGGAATTTGGTTATTCTTCCAAACCTTTATGAAACCTACACCTGGGGGCAAACTTACAATATTTTACTACATATATGAAGTTAGTTTTTGATTTTTGATTTCGTTTTTCTTTTCCAAAGTCCTAAGGAAGCCCTAGGGCCTTTGCAAGCATTTCCAAATAATGCCAAGTTCTTAAGATTACTCTATAAACCCTAGGTAATTCTGTTCTACATAATTTTGCTCTGAATGTCTTCATATTTAAGAACTTGACTTTTACCTTATAAGAATGAGACAACAGGGGATCCCTGGGTGGCTCAGCGGTTTGGCGCCTGCCTTCGGCTCAGGGCGCGATCCTGGAGTCCTGGGATCGAGTCCCACATCAGGCTCCCTGCATGGAGCCTGCTTCTCCCTCTGCCTGTGTCTCTGTCTCTCTCTCTCTCTCTCTCTCTCTCTCTGTCTCTCATGAATAAATAAATAAAATCTTTTTAAAATTTTTTTAAAAATTTTTAAAAGAATGAGACAACAGACATGATATGAAGTCATCCAGGAGTGTTGATGTAATGTCTTCACATTCTTCCAGCCCCTAGATACACCCCCTTCATTAATGGCCGGTATGGCTCCTGGGGTGCAATGTTCTAAAGTGAACATTGTTCATTTCCTATTGTTTCCTGGCTCATTGAAAGCATGTCACCTCTGCTCTCAGCTCCCCCGCCCCCAGTTTCCTGGCTGTTCCATGTCACTGTCTAATAACAACATATTAATTTATTTATTATGTCAGTTCTGTTGCTGGAAAAATATCTCACAGAGTAGATAATTTACTGCGGAAGGCACAAAGCACCTCCTCTTCTCCAGCATGGTGACAATTACAAGTCACTTGTCTTGTCTGTAATCTGGTGCTCCTCCCTGGAAGATGCCCAGATGCTCTGAGGCTCCTCTTCTCCTCCTTCCTTAACTATACCACACGTTCTGGAAACAAGAAATGTCAGAATGATTTCTCCTTTCTCTTCCACTTCCCCCGCAGGAAAGAAACTTTTGACAAGGAAAGTCTTTAATAAACAAATAAACCAGGCTTTTTTTTTTTTTAACTTTCAAGACATTAACAAATGGATATCACATTCCAAAGGTAATGAGAATTAAGATTTTCTTTCCCCCATTCTACCAAAAGCCATTAGTTGCAAACTGATTAGGCTAAATTGTCTCATCACATTTTCTATACCACAATCTAGGGAATGTAAAGCTTAGGGGTAAAGAGTGAGGACAGATGTGCCATGGGAGAGGATTCCAGCCTCTTAGGCTGGTGGGATTTTTCTTCTGGAAAAGGGGCAATTTGGTGGGATTCTTAGAAGGTGTGACCAACCATTGAGGTTTACATCAAACCCATTTATGTGTATAACAAACACCCCCACTTTTGCCAATTATGGAAACCTGTTAGCTGCTGTTGTTTCTAAAGATTTCCTTATCCAGCGTCTCCCATTTCCTATGTTAAAAACAGACAAATAAATAAACGAAGTTGTGTTCAAACCCCTTTGTGGTTGTGTTGTTTTTGTGTTTGCTTTCTCTGAAGATACTGTGGAAAAGCAGCCCATTAGCCATGCCTTGTATAGCTGTAGAGAAACTCTAGACTTGACTTTGGCTCTTAAAAACATCTCTACTTAAGTCTGATGAATCACCAACCTCTACTGCTGAAACTAATACATGATATGCTAATTAATTGAATTTAAATTTTTTTAAAAGACCAAAAAAAAAAGAAAGAACATAAAAAAAAACATTTCTCCAGCTTCAACATTTTACTATTTTGTTATTGTTTATACAAATATTCCTTAAATTGGAAATGCTACTCATTATTTGCTGAACCCACAAGAAAGTGATGTGTTCCCTTGTTTCTCCTTCAGAAACAAGGAAATAAGAGATTAGGCAAGCAGGATTAATATTCTTTCTGAATCCTGTTTCACAGCTTCCTAAGAGACAGCACAAACTGGAAAGAACATAGGCTTCTCTTTTTTGCAAGCAGGTGCACCTGGGTCCCAACCCAGTCTTGCTCAGGCTTTCACTGGCTGTGTGACTTTGGGCAAGTTAATTAACTCCTCTGAGCCTCCAGTATTGCCTCAATGTATCTACCTTTTTAAAGTCAATAGGATTATTTGTGGAAAATAATTAGCATAATATTAACAGATGACAGCAATTATTATTATTAGGCCCATAAGGATAAAGGAGGCAGAGCTTCTAGTCATGGCTGGTTTAGTCACTCTGCTGAAATTGGCTGGCCTTCCATGCTGTGTGGCATAAAAAGCTAGAGTCTCAACCAACTACTTTTACGTAATGCATTTAGAGAGATAATTTTGACCCCATTCAAAGGCACTTCTCAACATCAAAAAAATAAACAATCCCGGGGCACCTGGCTGACTCTGTTGGAGAAACATACAACTCTTGATCTCAAGGTACTGAGTTTGAGCCCTATGTGGGGTGTAGAGATTACACAAATAAATAAAACTTTTTTAAAAAAATAAAATAATGTTAAAAAAAACAAACAATACAATTTAAAAATGGGCAGAGGATCTGAATAGGCTTTGTTCCAAAGAAGACAGACATGGCCCATGAACACATGCAAAGATGCTCAACATCACCACCATCAGGGAAATGCAAATCAAAACCACAATAAAATATCACCTTATACCACAGAATGTCTAAAATCAAAAAGACAACAAGTGTTGGCAAGGATGTAAAGAAAACCAGACCCTCATGCTTTTTTGGTGGGAATGTCTATTGGTGCAGCCACTATGGAAAATAGTATGGCGTTTCCTTAGAAAGTTAAAAATAGAACTACCATATGATCCAATAAATTCCACTACTGGATATTTACCAAAAGAAAAAAAAATACTAATTCAAAAAGATATATGCACCTCTGTGTTTATTGCAGCATTATTTACGAAGGTGAAAGTGGAAGCAACTCAAGTGTCTATCAATAAATGAATGAAGATGTATGATATATATCACACAGCCATGACAAAGGATGAGATCCTGCCATTTATGACAACATGGATGGACCTAGAGGTTATTATGCTAAGTGAAACAAGTCAGACTGAGAAAGACAAATACTATATGATTTCATTCATTTGTGGAATCTAGAAAACAAATCAAATGAACAAAAAAAAGAAAACCAGAATCAGACCTATAAATACAGAGAACAAATTAGTGGTTGCCAGAAGTGGGCACAAAGGGTGAAGGGGAGTGGGAGATACAGGCTTCCAGTTATGGAGTGAATAAGTCATGGGAATAAAAGACACAGCATAGGGAATATAGTCAGTGATATTGCAATCACGTTGTATGGTGACCGATGGTAGCTACACTTGCGGTGAACACAGTATAACTCAAAGAGAAGTAAAATCACTATGTTGTACACCTGAAACTTAATATAACATTATATGTCAACTACACTTTACAATTTAAGATTTTTAAAAATTAAGGCACCCCTCATCATCCTCTATTAAAGTAGAAATTAGGGGGTGTCTGGGTGGTTAATTCGGTTAAATGTCTGACTTCTGCTCTTGTCATGATTTCAGGGTCCTGGGATCAAGTCCCATGTCCGACTCCACGCTTAGAGAGGAGTCTGTTTCTCCCTCCCCTCTCCCCCTCCCCCTGTTCATTATCTCCCTCTCTCTCAAATAAATAAATATTTTTAAAAAATGTTTAAAAGTAGAAAAATAGCAATGCATCTGGAATACAATGTCTTATTTATGTAGTAGAATAAAACATATTGCTTCTATAATGGACACTGTTGATTTTTTTCCAGAGCACCCTTTCTACTTCATCCCAATATCAGTCATGAAAATTGGGTGTCACCCTACCCCATTGCCAGGGTGGATCCTGGTTGCTCCGTGCCAGTCAGCTGTATTGGTTCAGGTATGAGTGTGTAACCCAAGCTCAGTTCATCCTAGAACTGTCCTGGATTTTGTTTAGTGGCTGGAAGTCTCTCTTCCTGTGGGAAAGTAGGGCTTACACATGGAAAGCCAGGAGCTGCTAGAGTCATTCCCTCCACTGAGAGAATCCAACCTGAGAATGAAGCCAACCACCAAAAAAGAGCAAACCCAAAGGAATCTTAGAGAAATGAACCCAGGGAGCTAATCAAAGCACTCCTGAAACTTACTAGAATGGTGGATTCTTCAATTTCTTCAGTCAAGAAATGCCTTTAATCCCAATTAGAATTAGGTTATAGGATATATGTGGCGTAGCCTATCTTAACTGTGAAGGTTTTATTGAGATTCACTATTATACCACCACCCTCTATCAGGGGTTTGATGTATAAACATTTCTGCAGTTTCTGAAAGACCAATCTTAAAGACGTCAAGTTACCATTGTCCTTAAAGCCTGACTCCACATGGTGAATTTACCCTTTGTTTTGTTGTTGTTGTTGTTGTTGTTGTTTTTTGTGAATTTACCCTTTGAATGTGATAGTAGAGAGAAACTGCTCACTTCTGAAGAATCTCATGCTATCAGTGTTCAAACTGAGACCTATAAGCCAACATAATTTCCTCTTTACCTCAACTGTCTTGAAGAGCGAAGATGGATAATGTTGGCAGGTTTGCTCATGAGAATTGCAGGATGGGACCTTGGCAATGTGTGGAAATAGAAAACAGAGGACGCCAAGAATTCAGCAGGCCTCGTAGAGCAGCACAGTTCCTGACCACACTTGAGAGGACAGAAGGCTGAGCTAGAGAGGAAGTGCACTCAAAGCTGTAAAAGAGCTTGGACTAGATCAGGCTCGGAGTAGACCCTCAATAAGTGGCAGGTCTCTCCTGGGGCAGCATTTCTAAAAACAAACAAGAGAATCACCCACTTCAGACCTACTCGAGGAATACAAGAGAGTGATTGAGAATGCAGATTCCTGAGCCTCGATATAGGCCTATTGAATTTGATTTGAGGTGGCCTTGGGAAATCTATACATCAAATGAATGCAACTGCATCTCATGTGTTCCAAATTTCCTAAACTTGCCTGCCCATAAGACTGACCCAGGGTCCTTTGAAATAGAACACAGAGTGCCCCATCCCAGAACTCATCAATCAGAATCTCTAGAGGAAGGGTCTAGAAATAGTCATACTTGACAAGCACCCCAGGAGATTTTTTTTTTTGGTAAATTATTTCTTTTTTTTTAATTTGTATTTATTTATGATAGTCACACACAGAGAGAGAGAGGCAGAGACACAGGCAGAGGGAGAAGCAGGCTCCATGCATCGGGAGCCCGACGTGGGATTCGACCCCGGGTCTCCAGGATCGCGCCCTGGGCCAAAGGCAGGCGCTAAACCACTGGGCCACCCAGGGATCCCACCCCAGGAGATTCTTATAATCGATGTCATTTAGGAAAAGAGTTCCTAGAGGATACTGGAAATCCACTGGCACCAGAGTCCAGGCTCTTCTACCTCAGGTCTGCTGAGCAATAGAGCAGTCCAGGGGGATCACATGACATGGAAGATGGCTAGGTCATCAGATCCACAGTCCCTTAAGACGATGAATACCCATAAACTTCCCACTGCTGTCCCATACAATCCCAGGACTGCACTAACATCAAGACCAACTGCCCAAAGCTGGCAAACCCAAGCCGGCTAATAGGAGGCACTTGCCTGCGGTGACCCTCAGATCCCCATCTCCTCTCCCTCCCTCATCAGTGGGTCTCAAGCCTGGCTGCTTTAAGTGGACTGGGGATCTTTAAATAAAGTGGACACAGGGCTCCAATTCAAACTAATTAAATCAGAGTGACAGGGGCTGGGGTAACTGGTGCTGTTTATTGCACCTCCTTCCCCCATCTAGCTGAGTCTCTTGTGCAAGTTGGGAAACACTGCAGAATTGTTACCACTGTCTCTCTCTGTAATCTTCTCTGTCAACTGCCCTCCTCAGCATTTTTATTTAAAAAGAACCTTTTTAACTGTTGTTACAAATGGGTGTGAGAATACATTAAAATGCCTTCATTGACTCATTAATTTAGTCAAACAACCAATGAATTTCATTTTTAAAATATCCAACATACAGATGAGTTGGCTTTTTTTAAAAAATCCTTCTTCAAAGATGGGATATAAATCATAAGGATTTCTAACTTCAGAATTATGCATGTGCTTACTTCTTTAGTAGTATGTCATATTCAGTATTTACCACTCCTAGATGGTGGAAAAGCAATCTAAGGGATCTACCTTGGCCTTGCTCCTGACTGAGGTCTTTACCCTCCACAGACTTTGGTCACATACATGACAAGCCATGCTTGCCCAATAAGTGTTCCAGGCACCATGGACTGTATAAGAGGGAGAGGGCTTGGAATCACCTTTCCCTCCCCACAAGACAATGTCCCTTTTAATTGAAAACAGTGCAAAGAACCCTAAAGGCCAAGTATTACATCACAATGTGCATCATTAGGAGTAAAACTCGAGATCAGTAACTTTGAGATTACACTAAAGGGAAACTCAGTGTTTCCAAAGTGTCTCTCACTTGAGGCCCTTCATTCTGGGATACACTCATAATGAGCCCACTGTCTCACCAAGTGGCTCCTCAGCCCCAGCAGTCAAAGTCCTGAAGAATCAGTGAATCAAGTGGAAGGGCCTTGTGGGAGGAAATTAATAAAACCAACTCAACTACAGTGGGGGGAAAAAAAACAACAAGCTCTTAGGAAGGAGAGCAGAAAACTCTATAGATGAACATGTACTTTACACAGTGTTTATAAGCATGAGCCTGGATGTAGTGGAAAGAACATTGGCATTTAGAGCCTGGGATCCCTAGACTCCATACCAGCTGTAACATGTCCTGTCTCTGCGCCCTCAGGCAAGTCTCTGAGTCCTTCTGAATCTCAATTTCCTCATCTGAAAAAAACGAGGATGGTCTACCTAGCTCCCTGGATTGTAATGTAGATCACGGTAAATAACACGGAAGAGTCCTCTGAAAATCACCTTGACTATACAAATGCAGGATGTTATTCTGATTCCATGGCATAATGACATGATTCAAAAGAAGGCAGGCCTTTTCTCAAACACAGTAGGGCATCTAGAAACAGTGTGGTTACACTCCCTGTTGTGAAAACTTCTAGCTGAGAACTTTGAGCAATTAGGCACTTTAGACTAAATTCAAGGACATGGTGAACATGGAGATGGTTCAGAAAAGAGCCGCAGAGATGATTAAAGAGATGGAAAATCAAAACCATGCTCAGGAGAGGTTAAAAGAACCAAGTTCATTCTGCTTAGAGAAGACAAGTCTACAGGGTAATTTAATAATTGTTTACAAGTACATGCAGCCTGGTGTCCAGCTGTTCTTTCCAACGGACAGAGAAGAAAGTATCGTAGATGCTCAGCTCTGGCAGATTTGACATGTGAGGTTTCAAATGATTATGCGTGACTCTGATGGTTTGTGACATATAATGATTTATAATTTTTCTAAAACCATAGATTTTTCTAACCACGGGTATGTGAAGGAAACCCATTAGCTCGCCAGTGACGGAGTCTCTCCAGCCACCCGATGTTGAAATTGCAACAGGAATGTGTTGTTCCCCACTAATTGTCTTCCACATCATAATTCTCAAAACTAACAATAATAATAGCTACCTTTGAGTGTTTGAAATGTACCAAGCTAAGAGTTTTAGGGGAAGCATTCCATTTAATGGGTGGACAAGGTAAGAAATCTGCTTGAGGTCACCCAGTTAGTACAGAGAAGAGTCAGGATCTTATCCCTGGTCTAAACCAGAACTCAAATTCGTAATCAGTGTAGCAACTTTTGTTTGAAAAACATGGCCCCAATATAAAGTCACCACCCAGTACCGATGAGAGCAATAAAGGCAAAATGAAGAAGTCCAATAAAATGATGATTCTTATCAGAAATCAAAAGTTTCTGAATGTTTCTGTAAAAAAATGAGTCAAGGAAGTCACACACCAAAAAAAGAATATGAACTATAGTAACATATACCCAAAATATGGGGAACAGGGAAGTAAAGAATGGGTTTGAACTTCAACCACCATCAACCTAATTAGAGTGTTAAATGCAGGAGAAGTTATATACAAACCTAATAGTACCTATATATTAAAAACCACTAATAAATATGGAAAGAATAAAGAGAAAGAAGTCCAGACATCTCACTAAGGAAAATCAGCAAAACAAGAATGAAAAAAAGAAAAAGAAGAAAGAAAGAAAGAAAGAAAGAAAGAAAGAAAGAAAGAAAGAAAAGAAAGAAAGAAAGAAAGAAAAAAGAAAGAAGAAAGAAAGAAAGAAAAAGAAAGAAAGAAAGAAAGAAAGAAAGAAAGAAAGAAAGGGAAGAAAGAAGAAAGAAAGAAAAGAAAGAAAGAAAGAAAGAAAGAAAGAAAGAAAGAAAGAAAGAAAGAAAGGAAGGAAGGAAGGAAGGAAGGAAGGAAGGAAGGAAGACAAGAAAAGATCACAGAAAATCTTCAGAAACAACCAGAAACCAAAAGTTGCCTTGAATGTGAATTTGGCTGATATTTATGACACAGAGTAGACCAACCGAGATTTTGACATTCCACTCACTATTGTATTAGCACATTTGGAGATTCTCTACATCTACAGCCTTTATCTAGCCTTCCAAGAACCAATCCAAGTTGGACTCCAATCACCTTCTTGCCAAAGCTTGTCTGGGGACATCTCCCTTTCTGGCAGGAACCTGTGCTTGCTGTCCGCACAACAAAATTAGATCAACATCACACACGATCCTGCTTTTTGTCTATTTCACACCTTCCCATAGTCTCATTTTTCCAGTCTGATTACAGTACATGGGCTTTCTGGGTACATTCTTCAGTTCTTTTTCATAGAGTCTGAGATGAACCAGGCCCAAGTGTTGGTAGTCTGTGAGCCAAGGGAATTCTGTACTAGGTTGAGCTGTTACCCAGAGGGACCGGGTGTAAATTCACTGGAAATGGAAATTAGTAATCAGACAGAAGACCAGAAGCTCAATATCCAGATTCAGTTGATGAGAACATCATCTGGAAATGAGGCAAAAAGCTAGAAGCCAAGGAGAAGAAGAACTGAAGTTGTCAGGGAAGAGCAGTAGGATTTGCTGCATAGACCTCAACAAACCAACGATAACAAGACTTATTCATATTGGGACACCTGGCATGGAGAAAGTCTGCCAATTGGAAACACAGGATTGGGCCAGACTTATGTTCTTATGTACTGTTTGTCTGGAAGGAGCGATGATGACATAATCCATCTCAATGCAGTATGGTTTTCTATGACAGTGGTAAACACAAGTGTGCTAAGGAATCACAGAGAAAGAACTATCAGAGTGGCCTTGTAGAGACAATGAGGCTTAGACTGAGTTTTATTTATTTTTATTTTTTTAATTTATTTGTCTTGTGAGAGAGTGTCCACGTGCATGACTGGGGGGTGGGGGGATTGGGTAGAGAAAGAGAGAATCTTAAGCAAACTCCATGCCCAGCACAGAACCCAATGCAGGGCTCCATGCAGAGCTCGATCTCATCACCCTGAGATCATGATCTAAGCCCAAATTAAGAATCAGACACTTAACCAACTAAGCCACCCAGGTGCCCCTCAAACTCAGTTTTAAAGGAAAGCTAAGTGAGAAACAAGAAGAAAGGTGTTCTAGCAAGAGGAACAGCATATGCAAAGACCACTACCACTGGTTCAAAGGAAGTCCAAAAAGCTAAAGATCAGTATAATGGAAGTTATGGAAGAAATAAACTTTGAAATATGACCGAGATTTAGAATAGGTGGGCTAAAACCCAAGCAGGGAAACAGGCAGGAGTAAGTTGACCTTGATTAACCAACATCCAATATCAGACCAACATCAGGAGAAGGTACTCTCTGCTCAGCAGGAAGCCAGCTTCTTCCTCTCCTTTGTGCTCTCTCAGCAGCTCTCTCTCTCTCTCTCTCAAATAAGTAAAATATTTTTTTAAGTTTTTCTTTAAAACTAGGTGCTATCTTCCAGAGTCAAATCAAAATCATTGTTTAATGCCCATTTTCTGATGACTTTGTCTCACCGCTATATATATAACTTAGAGCCCACCAGAATCTTCCTGCATTTCCAACAAAACATTTATTCTTAGATTTCCCTCTGTCATCTCTACCCAGCAGGCCCCAGACTTTGCCCTTCTCCCTTCCACACTTCCCAACACCTTCTTCAAACAAACACCGATCCCTTAGCACACAGTGCTGTGCAAATACTAGAGGCTCCGTAAATTCTCTCTAAAGGGCTGGTGAGTGAGGAACACCTTGAACCCCTCAGTCCCTCTTGTGTCATCTTTCCTCCTTTCTTCCCTTGACTCACTCCCTCCCAGACACACTGGCCTTGTATTTCCCAGACACACTAAGCATCATTTCCACCTCAGAGTCTTTGCACTTTCTGTTCCCTTTGGCTCAAATGTCTCTCCCCATGATAGCCATATAGATCCTTCCTCAAGCTCCCTTAGGGCTCATGCATCTCCCGATGTAACAGTGAGCTCTTTTCCACCCACTGAATTCATTAAAGCATCCCTGCAACCATTCTATACCTCTGCATGCTACATAATGTCCTTCCCGTTTTATTTTTTTCCATGGCACTTACAATATCTGACATTTACATGTTTCACTTGTTTATTCGCTTATTGCCAGATATTCTCATATAACCTCCATCAGGGCAACCATTCCATATATTTTATTCACTATGGTATGCACAATCCCTAAGACACTGTGTGATGCACAGGTGACACTCAACAAATATTTGAGTGAATGAATGAATGCATGTTTGAATGAGAAGAAAATTCAGTGACAGAGTAAAATCAACAAGAAATTGCTAACGTGTCTTGCTTAGAGTTTCTTGAAGGAATTCCTTTCTTCCCAGGATCTGTGATGTGCCTGCACACACAGTCAAATAAATGCTATTGTGAAATGAGACTTTCTTTCTTAGGTCATCAGGTTGTTTCATAAAGTATTTAAAACCCTAGGCCTTTAGCGATAAAGCCTGATGATGCAACTTGATTAACAGGGCAGTTTAATTCAGGCACCAGCGATATGCTGGAAACATAACTATGTGGTTGGTTTGCAAAGGATCAGTTGATTATATGTGAAATAACTGGTTGCCCCTGATATGATAAGGCCACCAGCCCCTGTTATCTAGCCTTCTTGATGAGAATGAGGATTATGTGAAGCTGGTCCCATTAAGAAGCCTCTGGCTGTCTTCCTACAAAAGCCTAAGGCAATAGTACAGGTAGCCATAGTTGCACCTGTTGGGACTGGTTCCTAGAAGTGCTGTATCTCCCTCCATTGGGTAATAAAGGACTCTGCTTTCTCCAGGACAAATGAGCTGCACATATGCTGCTCCAGCCTGTACCAAACTCTTATCTAGAAAGAAAAGAAACTGCAACCCTTAACTCCCCTGGAGATCCTCAACACATCTCCCCACCATTTCCCCTATGAGTCTCAAGAAAACAGATTTGTTGTATTCCGAGAGTCTATGTCTCTATGCAAAACTGTGTTCTCTTGAAAGAAAACTAAAATTGCTTCAGGTCTGCTTCTGGAACTAGAAAATCAGTCTTTTGTTGAACAAATATACAAAGGGGTATAGTC